>NC_061116.1:33863903-33887069 GCF_002878395.1 Capsicum annuum
TAAAGTCTTAATCTTATATATACTTAGAGATATAGAAATTATAGATACTAAGAAAATAATATTAGAAAAAGTATTAGACTATGAAATTGAAACTATAAATTGGATAGCACAGTTATACCTGGATAATTACCCAGAAGGATATTATTCAGATTAAGAGATGTTAGAATATATTAGAAAAAATAGAGAAAATCAAGATAATCTAAATAAAGAAATTAATTATAGAATCCGAATTAGAAAAATAAAGGAGAATCTAAAAGAAAAATTAATATGGATAGAAGAAACCTTAGAAAATTTAGAAAAAAGTACATTTGATAGTTTATATAATTTAAAAAACTCGCTACGAGAAGAACAACACAAGATAATAAATAACATTGAAAATCTAGAATTAGAGATACATTACAGTACAATTAGGACAAATTATTATACAGAAATCTGTAGCTCCGCAATTACTACAGGATAAAATAATAAACTACACAAATTAATGAATACATCTTACGAAAAGAATAAATCATTAAAAGATATTGAAACAAAATCTAAGAAATATCCACGCACAAAGAAAAATAGATTCATTATACATATAATAAATCTATTTCATAAGTTAGTTATCCGCATAGATCCGCACCTCCTACTAATGGTATCAAAGTACAGTTATTTAAAAAATACAGCAGTAGTATATATGTTTGAAGGCTAGGGTTTTTTCTTGAGAACTAACCTTGAATATATATCTTGGGGTTTTTCTTGAGAACTAACCTTGAATCTTGAAGGCTACGGTTTGTTCTTGAGGGAGGATTAATTTCTTAAAGAGGAATTATAAGTAATAGCGCACATAATGCCCCTTTAGGGTTGTAATTATGTGTTTTGGATGGATTTGGGGCTATGAGAAAAGATCAAAAGGTCCCTAGAAATTTAAAATGTGGACTGATGATCCAAATTTTAGATGTCGGTGCGACGCGGTGCTTATAGCATTGCGCCAATGGAAAAGGACATTTCCTATTTTGACTAATGGAGTGATGGGTGATATCGTGTAGCGCCACTGGAAAAGGACGATCATAAATTTTTCCCTTGGTGTCACATGGTGCCAATCACAGTGCTTCAATGGAAGAGGACAAATGTGATTTTGGTCACCACCGTGATGTGGCCTATTCGCGATGGGCTACTGTCTTT
Source organism: Capsicum annuum (assembly GCF_002878395.1). Lineage (NCBI taxonomy): Eukaryota > Viridiplantae > Streptophyta > Magnoliopsida > Solanales > Solanaceae > Capsicum > Capsicum annuum. The sequence continues at coordinate 33,865,068 of NC_061116.1, forward strand.
CACTAAAACTGTCATAACTTCTCACTCGGATATCGAATTTAGACAAAGTTAGTATCTTTAGAAAGATAATTCAATTTCCTACAATTTTTTAGGTCTTGAGCTAGAAAATTCTTAGTTGAGAAAAATATATGCTCGTTTGAAGTTTGCTATAGCAACATTCTTCTCAAGAACTCAATCGGGAAAGAAATACTTTAATTTGTCTAATAGCTAGGAGTTATTTGCGTCTTTAATATGTATCAAACTAACTCATAGCACTACCAAAGAACTGTAATGTACATTACATGAGCTTGAAACATGGCCCTAACATTGATTTTGATTTTTGGGGTATTACGTATATTGTTTTCTTGTCTTTGACATCATTTTGTCGAAGTCATAACCCCACCTTTCTTCTGCTTATGTGAGTGTATACAACTTCATCATAGTTAAAATTTTATTGACTCCTTTTCAAATGCAACTTTATGTCAATTGAGACACTATCATTTGCATATAATATACATATAGGTGTAAGGTATATTGTTTTTTATCGGTTATTGGAACCTCCTCTTATCGTTTGGTATGTCTATCACACCTATTATAAATCCTAAAATATATTACATGAAATTTATAATTGATAAGCACTACTTGATATGTCCTAGGTAATCATTGAATATTATCTAGCTAAGAACTGATGTAGAATGCTAAAAGCTCTAAATTCTCATTTTGCATCTTTGGTTCCTTTTCAGTCATTCTGACAAAAAGATCTCTCATAGTTGGACTATATTGTTGTGCAATGAATTCCTTTTCATTTATTGCATTTACATCATTTGTCTGTGTAGAAGCATTTTTTTTATGTATTTAAGGTAGAGGTGGTGGTGGAAGCCATAAATGGAGTTATTTTCCCATATTTAGGTGGACACTGCGATATAGATATCATATTTATGTTAGTTTTATTTTCCTATCCTGTAAGGAATCAAGACCTACTTGGTTTTTCTGGAAAATGGGCTTGATTTATTATAATTAAAGGATCACTTAAGTCAGCTTTCTACTGAATTGTCGGGACCTTGCGGTCTCTGTTATTTTTTTCTTCATGACATTTCATAAGTTTTCCATCCTTTTTCTTATCGAAGGGAGGTACGTACAGCAGGACTTTTAAAAGTTTGCAAAGGGAAAGAAACATGACTATGACTAAATAGTTTTTTTTCTATCTTTGGATAAGCTAAAGATGTTTAAATCTACTTTGGAACTTTGACATGCAATTTTGACTCTTTTTTCCCTTAAATAAAATTAGTTCAAGTTCTCCACCTTCAAACCATCTTTGACCCCTTCACATCAACATGAAAAGGTAAAAAGACAGTCTTTTTGTTCTTTCAGTTTTGTCCATCATTTTTCCTCTTTTATTTGGGATTTCCATGAATTCAATTTTGAATTCTTGAAGCCTAACTTAGGAACTGTTGCAACCCCCTTCAATTTTGGCTATAAAAGAAGCCTTTGGGCTCCCATTTTTCTCATCAAGAGTCATTTGGAGATTCTATCAAAAAATTAGTATCAAATATTGGCAATTTTCTACAACTATTTTTTTCTTATTTTTTCTTTCTCTCTTTTTGAATTCATAGTTTGAGTGCGAGTTTGGTTCTCCAATGGAAAGCCCTTGTATGTTCCGGGCTATAAGATAAGATACAGTTCTTGTACTACTTGATTGACTGGCTCTACACAAGGTCAGTAATCACATTGACCTTTGATATTATTCCAGTTCAATATTCTTTTTGTTTGTTGCTTGTTAAAATTCTGCCTATTTGAATTTATTTGTTTTCACTATTTTTTGTAGTTTATTAATTTATAAGAATGGTCAATGAGAGCTGATAACATTTAGATAAATTACTTTGGTGAAAAAGTACGTTGTTCAGATCGTTATGCTCCAAAATTCATCAGAGCCTGTTGTACTTGTTTTTATCCGAAATATGTTTTAAGTGATTTTAAAAATGAACAATGAACGTAGGGAAATGGGATCAATTAGCTATTCTTTGAGGATTTGTGTGTGAAAAGGGGCCTTTTACCGGCTTACCCACGTCCTTTTCTTGTTAAAAAGGCCTTTTTCTGGATTACCCATGTCCGTGTTAGGTTCAGAACATCTTAAATTTACAAAACTAATTTTTGATCTCTTTTATCCTCAAAATAGTAGCTTAATGTATCATGAGTTTTAAAAGAAACAAAAGATTGCTTACTTTAATTTGTTAGATATTTTCTTATGCTTTAAAATCAGTTTGTGTTCATGATTATCTGGATGTTATATTACTGGGACAATTTTGTTAATTCAAAATTGGTAAAGTATCTGATCAAATTTTAGTTATGTCAAAGTTATGAAGTTGTAAGTTTAGATTTGATTGTGTCATTCTATTATGAATTCTTAAAATTGGCTAACATAACTTTTTTCCTTTTTTTGATAATCTACACCCCTCATTTTATCTTACCAAGTTTATGAAATTTTGTGGACTCAAGGATTTTATTTATTTATTTATTATTTGTTAATAGTTCTGTATATAAGTAATCGAAGTGTTAACATGATAATTTTCATTTCTTCTCATTATTATGAATGATATACGTTAGGATTCTTCATTTTTATTGCTTCTATGTGTTTAAATATTTTCTCCTCGAATTAAGTGTGCTTCGTTATTTGGTAAACTAAAAAACATGTGTTGTTTAGTTATTGTAAGGATGTCCCATTTTAGTAGTGCGTTTGTTGTAAGTTTTAGCCTTTGTTTCTATTTTTAACATGTTGATCAGTTGGGCATGATCATTATGGAATAAGTTCTTTATGTTTAACATTATTTTGGGTCGGTTTTATTAACTTTCATGAAGTATGAGGTAGAAGGGTGCCTCTATCGGCATTATGAATTGGAATATCTTACAATATCTATTGTTCTTAACTCACCTTCATCTCTAAGCACTTCAAATTTTACTGATCCTGCACCCCTATTTTCTCAGTTCTATCGGAAGATTTAATTGGATTATATTATTATGAATTCATATACTCTCTCATCTATTAATATTTAAGTTTACATGGCCAACGGTTCTACTTCCTTGTTCACTGCTTGGTTAGTTGTTTAATTTCAGTAAAACAGAGAGAAAGAAAGAGATTTCTTATGAATATTATATGATAAACAATGAATAACTTATGCGGTTCATCACACTATGCTTATCTTTCACCCATAGATAGTTATAGATCTGGTGTTCCATTGTATTCAAAGAGTGCCCATTCTGCTTTTTTTTAATATGATTTAGCTTCTTATAAATATGGTATAAGGGATGGTCATACGAGTAATATAGGACAAGGTGTGAGTACTTTGTAGTGTTCCCATTCTGTACCTCTCTTTATCTTTATATACTTTGAATACCTCTTTTCTTCAATGTTTGGCTCGGCTGCCATGTGTAAATATGATACAAAGGGATGTTTTGGTGCTTGAATAGGGAGGGATTGATTTTCCATATATTTCATACCTAAATTACTCCCAAAACAATTACTGATGCATCTTTTGTTTTCCTCAGTTTATCTATTTACGTCAATGATGGTCATAAAAGGACAGGTAGATAATGGAATTGGTTGAGTTAGGAAGGTCTGGGTTATTGAATCAACTTTTAAAAAACACTCATGTCCCTAATCTTTTTCACCTTGGAGACATGAGTTTATTTCTATTTATTTTGATGATTCAAGATAATTCTATCATTGATTAACTACAGATTTGCTTAGGTTAAAGAGTGCCGAAATTCAACAAAAATATTAAACAGATGCTCCTCTCTTTATCTCTCAAATTTTTTTATAAAATTTGCTTGTTTTATGTGATTTCTCTTTCATTTTTAAATGCGAATTTGGTTTCTTGTTTTTCTGTTGAAACTAAAAACAGTATCTATTGCTATGGAGATTCCTTCTTGGCCTTTAAAAGAAAGGGAAAACTATTACTGTTCCTATATTTTGATCTCGTAATACATCTTGATATCAGCGTATTTTCTTTGTAAATGTTTAGTTTAAGAGTGATGACTAATTACTAATTGTTCTGCATGCCAAACGTCCCTTTGCTTATACAATAAACATTATGTGTCTTATTTGTTATTTCCTCTTCATGTATATGCCTTAAAATTTGTTGTCATGTTTTCAACCTTGATATTTAGAATGTATGGTTACAAATATCTATAGTGCATATATTAATAGGAGGATGAAGTGTTGGTTACCTCTTAAATGTCTGGAAATATTTTTAGATTTTTTTAAGACATGAACTTACCTGTGAGTGACGTGCAAATTTTGGTTTCAATTCGCTGCTTATGTTCTCTTTTTGTGACTATTTGTTTTGCTTGACTAGTTGCTAGAATAAACTCACAATCTATCAATACCTAATCATTTATACTTTTCTCATGTTGTCGTTTATTTAGTTTGACATCATAAAAGGCATATAATTGGTTTTGAACAATCTTTGCATTCAACTTGAACAATCTTCAAGTTTAGGCAAGACTATTCTCTCACTGTGAACGATTTCTAGCTAATTATGATCTATGTGAAGAAATAGTAAGTTATCAATAATAAGCACTTTGTTCATTATAAAGCCACGTAGGTGACGAAATTGTATAAAATTCTTTTGTTGTCATGGATTTAGACTTTTGAACCTGTGAACTTGTTAACCTTTGTATTAGTGTTTTTGTTCTTGTTGTTATTTGGTGTGATTCTAATACCCTCTGTGAATTTTTCTGTCATCTAATCCCTTTTTTAATTTCGCATGTACACTCGGGAGAACGTTTTGAGCCTCGTTCCTTGATTCTATCTATTTCCAAATTAGAAAAATCAACAATAACTATATTACACATTTTTGTTAGCAGTCTAGTGTTTTTTTTCCCTTTTTCAAGCTTCATTCTTCCTTCATAGACACTTGTTATTATTTTTATTTAACATTTTACCCATTATTATTTGAAGTTTGTGTTTCATAAGTTCTTCTTTGAATTAGTGGAAAAGTTTAAATGTGGTAGCAAATTTGATTATTCCCCTCGCGCCTCTACGATTTTTAACTTAGCATAATCATTAATCTTTGGTATATAATTTGTATCGTTAGGGTTAAAAATCGATAGGCAAAGATATAACTTTTACAATAAATCGTCAAGTTGATTGAGTCCTTTAATTCTTCTTCAATATAGAATAATGGCTTTATCCTTAGAGTCAAAGTTAAGATTTAACTAGTTAATATTATCGAAATAACCAAAACATAGGTTGTGTGATAGGCGAGTCATCATCGTTAATTGGCTTTAATTATTTTAGATATGGTAAATCAATTTCATTTTCATCAATTTTAAATAAGAAATGATTACTTTATCAATTTGATTCACAAGGTTGTTTTAGGATTTCAAACAACAATTTTTTTCACTTGAGCTTTTTTGTAATTAAAAAATATTGTCAAGTCATTATAGATTTTGTAACACCCTAGAGGTACACCATGGATTCCACAAGGTGCTTACGGTCCTGAGAGACCACAAGCTAACCCATAAGCTGATATCTATTGTGAGCACTGAATAAAACTAATAAACAACAATTGCGGAATTTTAACTGAAATCCCATAAGGTTTTAACAACTAAAATCAATAATGAACCAGGGTTTAAAACTCCTTATAATCACAACTAAAAACTAACCAACTATCTTTACTAGTCTGAAAGCCTCTAAATTGTCTGACTGTGGAGTTGATGGAACAAGCCTCCAACTAACTCTGACAGACTGATAACTGAACTACTGACATAATTGAATATAAGATACCTCATCCTCCAAGGATGAGGACTCACCACGGATGTTGCTGCTGATGCACTAGAAAGTCTAAGTGTGACCAGCAATTCAAGTGTCCAAACCTATGATATAAGACATCATAGCGCAACAAAATGAGTATACGATCAGTACTTTAAATGTACTGGTATGCTAAATAAGGTTAGGTTGATATACATAGGTTCATATGTGAATGAGTAATAACTGTCTGAATATATAGCTTGAGGTACTGAGTAAGAATACATGAAAACTGTAAAGACTAGGAATGCATGGCCAAGCATAAAACAAGTTCTTAAATAGTCTGTAAGTTGAAATACTGAAACCTGATAAATGAAATAACTGATAACCGTATGTTGTGGTCAATACAAGCCTTAACTAAATTATCTAAATACTAACTAAGACTGTGGGAGATAGCTCTAATCGACATGCCCTAATATATAATTAAGGTCCAACCTGTAATTTCAGTTCGAAGGGTGTCAGTACCGTGCCACGGGTACTAACACTGACTACATGGATCAACTATCTGATGTCTCGAAGGATGAGGGTGTGAAGCCTAACTGACAGGGGAGCCCTCATAGTCTATGGTGGTTCCGTAGGTCTGGAACCTAGGGACTACAACTAGCGCCTCATGCTTAGCTGATAGGGGAAATGTCTTTCCTAGATTCACTCAGTGCTAAGTGTTACTCCCAACTGAAGATACTGATTCTTGAACTAAATTAGTCATGACTGATATAACAATTGATCATACTAACCGATTGAAGGATAGTGATTATGGTTAATATAAGGTCATTCTACCAATACTGAAACTATGTAAATAGCTAAATTTTTGGGTTTTCATAACCCCTAGGACTCGATAGTAATAATAGTAAGTTCATACTAAAACTTTGAGGACATGATATGTAAGCATTTATTCAAAGCTCATCCCTTTGGACATTTCATCAAATACTTGCAATGCATGGTTTAAGTCATGGGAATAGTTTTAAAACATATAGTAGTAGCATGATTTCAATATTAAAATCACCAATTACAGATTAAATTATTGAACAACACCATTAAAACGTGTGGGATGTAATAATGAAAACAATTACGTATAAACATGGTATAGAATCAAAATTTCTGGGAATTCATGATTAAAATCATAATAGCATGAAAAAATCATAGCTTTAAATTTGAAATTGGTTTCTTGAATTCCATGGGTGAAAAGGGCCGACGGATAATTATTTTACATACTTCAGTTGACAAATTCTTGGAAGTTATTGAGGAATTTCTTGAGAATTAAACTTGAATTTTGAAGGGGCTAGGTTTTGTGTTCTAGAGAGGGGATGATATAATTTTGAGGGAACTATGAAAAATGAGACAAAAATACTCTCTTGGGACCTAAATCCCATGTTAAAGCGAGGGAAAATAATCAAATACCCCTCTTGACTCGATTTTATTAAGCTGAAAATATGCTCAGTGACACGATTGGCGATGTGCCATGTCGCTCAAACTAATGCAATAAGAGCCGCGTCGCGTTACTGCTAACAGTGCGGTATCCAATGCGACACAACCTTATAGCATTAGTCCACTATTTTGGCCACCCAAACATAACTCAAACGTCATTAAAAAAAATTAAAACTCACCCGAAATGAACTATAGACAACCCTTACCATGAATTAACTTAGAAATAAACTTTTTGAGGTTGGGAATAAAATCATCAAACTTTAGAGTCCATAAATGAGACTAAGTCTTCAATAGTTAGCTAAATTTTTGAGGTCTTAGGCCTCTCATGAATAATTTATGAGATGAATTGAACTAGGAAGCATACGGGGTATTACAAATTTAACAACTATATTTTTGTATCTATTTTTATTGATTTATTTATTGTAGGATAATTAACCTATCTTTATAAAAAAAAATAAAACATGCAGAAAAGTCATTTTTTAGAATGAAGAAAACATGAAGTTCTTAGCATAATTAATTCTCTTTTATTATCAATTAAAAGCTTTGATATATCTTTTAAACTAAATAATTTGAAATAACTTTCTTTTTGACAACAATAAGGTTGCTTCATTTTTAACAGGTCTTATAAAATTTATTTTCAGTAATTTTTGAAATGTGGGTGAATTTTTTATTTTATGATGAGATTCTTCTAAAAACTTATTTTTTCTTATAAATAATTAGCTAATGTTATCTTTAAAAGGATATATATACATATATATTTTAAAATCTTACTTATGTCTTTCTTTATATAATATTTGATTTTCTTACTAATCCATATTTGACGTGTTAATCGTAGATAGCGAATTCTTTAGGGTGATTAATCACTTTCCTTTAGGATAATTAGAACTCGTGCCTAGAATCATAAAGTAGACCTAAAAATGTTCTTTATTTGTTTCAAATCACTTAATGTATAATAGGTGTCCTAATTCACCATATAACTAATTAAGTGGTGACTTCCTTAATTCACATAGAGGTTTTCAATATGTCCTACCTCTGTTTGACTCGTGTAAAAACAGGGTATAACATTTTGGCGATTTCACTGGAAAATTCTAACCATAACAGATTATGGTTAATAATTAAGGTTGGTTAGTTTGTTTTTGGTTTATGGGCTTATCATGCTTATATGGTATTCATTATTTAGTTTCTATTGCTTTATATAAATATTTATCTACCATATAAACTATCACCATTCAGAAAAATCGACACAATCACACATACATGTGAAGTGTGTTTTGCCCACCAGTAAATATGTTTCAAAATTCAACAGTTTAGTAGAGTTGGCAATCCACGATTTGTTGGGATCTCTTTTTGTATGACCATCTAGACTTCTCTTGATGAAGGTCATGTATGCATAAGCCTTAGGTGGTTGAACCCATTTTTCATTAGAAAAAACCTTTATGACAAATAAATTTACGACTTGACAACAACTGCTGGAATTATATGAATGTAATAATAATGAGTGATTACGACATAATTGTGACATTACGATTTTGAAAAAAGTATACTTATTTTATTGTATTTAGGAAAAAGTCTTAAATATGCCACTTAACTATCAGAAATAACTCATTTATGCCATCAGTTAAAAGTTGAGCTCATTTATGCCATCACCGTTACAAAATCAGCTCATCCATACCATTACTTTGTAATGGTGGTTTTTGAAAACAACTTTCCCACGTGGCTTTTTATTAGAGGTCCATGTTATTAATTAAAATAATCAAAAAGGCTCAAATATGCCATTGAATTATCAGAAATGACTCATTTATGTCATCAGTTAAAAGTTTAGCTCATTTATGCCATCACCATTATAAAATCAACTCAATCATGCCATTAATTTTTAATGATGGGTTTTTAAAAATAGTTATGCCACGTGGTCTTTTATTAGATGTCCACGCCATTGATTAAAAGAAATCAATATTAATTTCAAAATATCTGAAATTAGTTAGTATCAGAATTATTTATTCCAATATTTATACCATAATTATGGGAGAAATTATCCCATATACATAGGGGGATAATTGGAATAGCAGACTTCTTTTAAGCCATTATGTAAAAATAATTTTTCAACAATGTATGATTCTCTAATTTGTGATGGCAGAAGTTATTTCATATGCATGGTTGTATAATTGAGATAACAGACTTCTTTTAAGTAGTTATTTGGAAAAGATTTTTTCAATAATGCATACTCCTCTAATTCGTGATGGAAGAATGGAGAAGTTCTATTGGTACACGTCTTTCTTTTTCTTGCTTGCCCTAATCATTCACTAGTTTATTTTCTTGCAGCTTCAGAGTATATATTGGAGTCACTAAAATTAAAAATAATCAATTGTTCTAAGATAAAATTTTTGAGGTTTCTGTTAAGCGTATCATTTATAATGATTTAGAATCAACCACAAATAGCCAAAGGTTATACATTAATTACTATTTTTTTATTAGAAAAATAGTTGTTGTTGTAGGAAAATAAATATTTTAATGGGTGTGGGTCGGGTTATTTTAAATGAATCGATTGCTTTTAACGGGTATAATATTTTGAAATTAATATTAATTTATTTTAATTAATGTCGCGAACCTCGAATAAACGGCCATATGATAAAATTATTTTTGAAAAATCTACCATTAAAAAGTAATGACATGGGTGAGCTGATTTTATAACGACGGTGATATGAATGAGCTGAACTTTTAACTGGCATAAAGAGCCATTTCTGATAGTTTAATGACATATTTGAGCCTTTTTTCTTATTTTAATTAATGACGTGGACCTTTAATAAAAGGCCATGTGGCAAAGTTGTTTTTGAAAATCACTATTAAAAATTAATGGCAAGGATGAGCAAATTTTATAACGACGATGGCATGAATGAGCCAAACTTTTAACTGATGGCATAAATGAGCCATTTTTCATACTTCAATGACATATTTGATTCTTTTCCCTTGTATTTACATTATAGGATGAATTTTATTCCCAAGGTGCCCAAAATTAAAATGGTGGGGGTGTCCCAAACAAGTTGAGGATATGGTGGGAAAATTTTGATTCAATTGAAAAGTTAGGTATTGCATGAAAGTTGAAGTTCCTCTTGACAATCTTCAAGATTTCTCCCAACAAGCAAGTGGTTAGAGTATTGATTCCATTTTGGGACCTAGATCGAGTTGTATTTGTATTCAAATACCATTAACGCACTACCACATTGGAGGAGATCTATTGTTTTACTGATTTATAATATCATTCGAGAGGTCAAATCATTGTGTACAATTAGTCAGGTTACTTGGGTCTAAAAAACTTTAATAAACTCTGTTTCGAGAAAATAATTGAGAATCTTTATATATTTGTATGAGAGATATGATTGTCAAGATAGTTACAAGTTGTTCAAGAAAGAATTCTCTCGCACTTTCACCCATTGACGGGTTAGATGTCCGATTGTATTTGATGTTTCCTTGATAGGGATATTGGTACTTCCACAAGAAAATGGAAAGATACGTACTCACATATGTTATATGGATCGAGCAAATTTTAAAGGAGATAATGGAAGAAATCACCTTGGTTCCTATGTTCTTAGCAGAAATATTTTCCACACTTGAAAAGAGTAAAAAAGGTGAATGAAACTTTGATAAAGGTTGCAATCTTCTTATGCATATATGGGAAACAACGTATTTCTGTAAATAAGAAAACAATGACCGAAATAATGTTTGGCATTTCAAATAAGATCAACACTTGCGATGACAGGTTGAGATAGTTTGTCTTTGGTCCATACTGATAATTGGTTTGAATTTTTACCCTCCTAAACCAATGACCAAATCTAGTGGAAATATCCGTTATTATCATGTTTCATGGCTTACCTACGATGTAGAGGACTTCATTCAATTGATATTACATGATTGAAAGGTCTCCATCCATATGCTCTGGTGTGTGTACTTTGACAGTTTGGTCATATGCAGATCATCCCCATCTTAGCAAATATGTTAGTTTCTAAGAACCTATTTGTATAAGATTTTAGAGTCCTTGAAGCTAATTATTCGACATGAATATTTTAACAATCTCTTAACAGATATGGGATATGCACTTGAAGAGGGTATTCTAGAACATCGGGTATGGATTCGAGAAGATTGTGGCAACATAAACCCCAATCCATAAGCTGAACAATACTTTAAGGATGTTAGGATGCCTATTTGGATAAGTCATTCTCATCCTGAAACACAGTAGTCACAAATAAAATATGGGATCAAATGGCTAACACAATGTAACATTAAGAAAATATGTGAACATAACTAGAAGTGTTAGGTATCATCTTCACTTCCTCCACCAACAATGTTGGGGCATAATTAGAAGCAATGTCCCCTAAAGTATTAGGATTGTCTTTGTAATTTTTCATGTATTTTGAGTTTATTTCTTATCATTGTACTCTATTAATAATTCAATGAAACTTGGTCTGATTATTTCCAAACTCAAAGTCGTCTAAAATTAATGGCTATGATCAATTTATCATAATCTCAATTATTTGATGCTTTGGCACTTATTGGAACAAAAGAGGTCCCATGCATAATACTATGCATTTTTAATTATTGAATTTTTCTTTTTTGTATGTTCTTTGTTTTCTATATGACATATTCTTTCATTTTTCTTCAACGTTGTTTGCTTAGTTATGAGTTATTTTACTGATGGTAAAATTATTTGTCTATATTCATATTTTTCTTTCTTTTGCAAGTTTTTTATTCTTGTAGTTTATTTGTCCAAAGGTTTATTTATGTTGACTAAGGACTCGCAGATCACCCATACTTTACCAGATTAGAAACACAAGAAAATGCCAACAATACTTATTCAGGTACACCTAAAGCCTTAGGACGTGTCACCATAGAAAGAGGTAAACTTAAGATATTTGGAAAGAAGGAAGAGACCATTCATTATGAAAATATAGCCCATATGATTCAAAAAATGCCAATATGCAAAGTGAAATCGAAAGACTTCCAAACTTCACAAAACTATCAATTAGAGTGAATACTCCACTTTTGGATCATGGAACAAATCTGACTATCCTTCTTTCTTTTCTACCTTTTCATTCTTTCATCTCCTAAAACTTCCTACCAGGCCATTCACTTCACCAAAACAAATTGATTTCTACAAAATATCCCACTAACAAACATGAAATCAACCAGTAATAAGTCAACACACAACAAAAAACCCTTTACCCTTCACTGCTCTATATGTTCCTCAAAATCCACTTACCGAAAATGCACATACCCAAACTACCACACTTTCCCAAACTATTCCAGTCGTGTAAAACCACAAAGAGGCACCACATATACTAGTGGTATATGTTAAAAGTTTTAATACACAATATGCGCTATAAGTATGTATAGCAAGAGCTAAACCTTTCACTATACCAATGCCAACAACGCAAGAATATAATCTTTTTGAGGAGATGGAAACAGAACTAAGGTTAAAAGCATATGAAAATATAGCAAAGGAGATTTGCAGTGTAAAGAAAACATTCCAAACCATCCAACAATACAAAAGATGTGGGACTTGAGTATGGAGGTTATGTTTTTATTTTAATATTAAGTGCCTATAGGATATAAGGTGCAAAAATATGAAACGTTTGATGGAAAAGAAAATCCTCGAGCTTATTTAGGGTAATATTATGAAAAGATAGTTGGATTAGGGATGGATGAGGCCATTAGAATAAAGTTTTTTATAACGAGTTAGACTGGAGAATCTCTAGATAGGTACATGAGCCAAGACCCACAGAAATGGTGTAATAGGAGTGCCTTGGTGCCAGAATATGGATAGGTTAAGGTTAACACAAAAGTCATCCCAGATATATTTTATTTAATGAAAATAGAAAATTAATAGATAGAGTCGTTCAAAGAATGTGCAATATAGTTGCCAGTAGATGTCACAAAGGTTTAACCTTTAATGGCAGAAAGAGATATAACTTCTCTTTTAGTGCAGTCTCAAAATAATGTAGCATATTATGACGAGATTATAACCATGGATGCATAAAAATTCTCTGAGGTTGTTAGGATAGACGGATTCATCGAAGAAGGTATTAAAACATGAAGAACCACTAATCTAGTAACTTTCTATGTGATAAGTAAGGCAATACAGTCTAATTCAATGGGGGAGTGAATAAGAGAAGAAGGATGGAGATTCCATTACCATGAACATTCAGAAAAAAGGTCAAACCAAATGCCAACATTCCAAAACCCACCACCCCAGCATTCCTACTATAACCCATATTCCCAAACTCCTTAACTATATCACCAACCTTTACCAACCCTATATCAATTTTATTCCATTAAGCTATCATATTTTCCACCTCGAGCACCTATCTGTCAAACCCACAATAATACTGACCTACCAATCCTTCTCAAATAGTCTACCAACCACAAAATGGTCCTCTAACAATGCACCTAAAACCTACCTAAACTATGCTAAAAGGCCAGCTAAAATAAATACACCACTAGTTGAACCCTTATCGCAACTATATGAAATATTGAGAACTTTAAGATTACCCTAACTAATGAATAGTTGAATTCCCTTTCCTTTCCCTGAATGGTATAATGGAAAAAAACATTAGGCTTATCACTCTAGGGTTGCTAGGCATGACATTAAGAGTTGCCTTGCTGTTAAATATAAGACAGACGCTCTAATCGAAGAAGTTATAAAGGTCAAAGAGGCCCCCCCAATATGAACAATATCCCTATTGAAAATCAATTGGATTCCCATGTTTACATGATAAATTTCGATGAATAATGTAATTTGGAAGGCACTTTCATATTGATAAATGAAGAGGAAAAAATTGAATTATCAACTTTTATTAGGCCTATAATTATTATCTAAATGTGAGTTGTTGCATCTCTACGCACAGACAAGCGTACGTGATCGTGCAAGTAATATAATGACTTGGAAAGTCAGATATCATTCCCTCGAGGATCAATTAACTAGAAATTTATAAAATCTTCAGTTCAAGACAATTGATCATTAAGTGTTTCGTTGTATCAATATTGAGATGATTGTGTAAATAAAATCTAAATTACTAAACAAGAAATTATTAATAATGCTTAAAGAAAAGTAAGCAACGGTTGTAATCAATAATGAGGACGATTCCAGGGTTGAGTATTTTGAACAATCATACAATTCCCTATTCTTTTCACTGTCTAATTAGTTATCGGGTTGATGGTTCGCAAGGGTTATACCACGATCTTGGTCTCCTTACCTCAAATCTTCTATCCATTGAATGTTGTACCTACAACTCCCATAGAGTTACAACAAATCTTTTAGATTCATGAAGTTGTCTTCTTGCAAGTGAACCAAGAAACGCTTCTAGGTATATCCCTATCCTAGATGCTAATTCAAATCCATTATTTTATAAAAGAATAAGAACCTTGCTCCTTAATTTCTTAATTCTATCCTATGATTCTCCTCCAGGATTCACATAGAAATGTAAATTTATTCTAATGATGGCCAATCCTTAAAATAGTAAGCTCAAGAAATTAAGAACAACCCATATGATAATCCAAAAAGAAACTACGAATAAGAATAGTAAAGAGTACTCATGTTCTTAGCCTCAACCCCAGAAATAGGGTGTTTAGCTACTCATGTTTGAATTCATCATCCAAAATAAGTAACAAATCATACCCAAATCAATCCTTCAAATAAGGAAATTCAAAAGAATGTTTAAGAATCCTAAAAGAGAGAAATTTCTTCTTTTACGCCGCTGCTCGGCTTCACCAAAAAGTCCCTCACATTATCTTGGATTTTTCCTTTTATAGTAGGGACAATATACTTAAACCTCGCTGGTCACTCTATGACTTCGATTGCTATTTTCCATTAAAATCTAGGAAATCATGAAACTCAAGTATTTTTTGATAATTGTAAAATGCACCCTCACCGCAATATGCCACTATCACGAGGAGTCACTGGATTAGGATAATTGCAAAATAATCATCCTCCGCGATGCAGTAAAACTTCAGGTCGCCAAATCAGGTATATGAAACTTCTCCGTGATACGGTGGTTTCATGAACCTTCACTGGAAATTGACCATTTCTATTTTGTTCATCTTTGCAACTCGAAGTGTCTTCAAATGAAGCTTCCTACTTTCCAGCTTCCCTTTTTCAGCTTAATTTCAGTCCCTTGCATTTCTTCACTACTTCCATATCCTTGTTATATCCAATTAGGCACAATTCTTCATGACTTTGAACCTGAAACTACTAATCATATCCATTAGGCACAAGACGGAATAAAAGCTAAATTATACTTAAGAATTCATACAAAAATTCTTGAACTATGTCCAAATTTGAGTGCATATTGGTCCAAATTTGAGTGCATATTGGTGCTAGGAGCATATAAATATGCCCAAGATCACCACCCCACACGTAAAACCTTGTTCATCCTCGAACACATGAATTCAAAAACATAATTACTTCCTCTTTTCATCACAATCTCAAAGTTATGTCGCCATGGGCACTTACACTTTACAATAACAAATTCTTACATCATTTTCTCAAAACAATTTTTTAGCACATGAGATAATTTAGTAGAAATCTCTCTATTTCAAAAATGAATTTCTAACATGTTGGCAAACTCAATGAAAGAAACACAATAAGTATTTTGGCTTTTATCTGCCTGCATACTCAGTCAAGAAAATTTCCCTATATTAACTCACAACAATATCTATGCAAAAATAAGAGAGTATCAACATCAAATCGGTCACTCTCAACAAAGAATTTGTACATGCTAGTGAGCGAACCATAAGCTTACCCTTAGTGTTCTACTCCACTAATAATTAGATGTTTGGGTGAAGGATCAACTAGGTCTGTTCGAGTTGTAATAACGGCTTAGGGACAAGTAGGTACTATTTATATAAATAGTGACTATTGCTCCTAAGTGTTTAAAAACAAGAACTATAAATTCACTCTATTTTCCAACACCAATTTATACTTTTATTTCTCTCCATACTTTCATATATCAACACCTTTTTCAATTAACTTATTTTATCAAACTAGGTTGGGAGTATTAATCATTTATTCCATGTTCATATTACGCACCACTATTATAGCCACCCTTAACTCAAGCAAAAAGGCCTTCATTAAGGTACACATTATCCAATTAGTCCAGGGATAAAATAGGTTCATTGTAACATTTTTATTTACTAACTCCCAATTAACCCAGCATCATCAAACATCAATAACAACTACTTTGGGGGCATCAAATGATTACCTTCTTTTCCTCATTTTTTCTCTTAATCTTCTCTTAGTGTTATATTAAAAAAGCTCAGAAGCTTATTTGGATCAAATTATGATTCAGCAAAGAAGGGATAAGGTTTCATAACAAGCTACCAAAGAAAGAGGCAAAAGGATCAACAAGGCTGACTAAGACAAGGAATGAAGGGAGGGCTATTAAACTTAGAAACAAGGCTGTCAAAGAAATGCCTACATCACTTCCTGCACCCAACGCCCTTTATTTTGCTTTGTAGCACATTAGGCAAGTTCTAGTCATTTTTATTTATGTAGAATATATACTAATCCTCACACTCACAGTGCATGTACGGAATCAGCCAAAGGTTCCCAATCTTGTTCTATATTGAATTCAAAATTAAGCCAACACATCAAATTTCATTTATCGAGATTGAATCCTCAGTACTTAAAATAAAAACACTCTTATGCTTATTGATACTAGAATTAGTCTCAATTACTGCAAAGATGGCCCATTTTACACACTCTTTTAAGATAGTGATTAGGTTCTCCTAAATATCTTTACTTCGTATGACCACTCCTTTAAGACGGTCGTCATCCATCTATCATAGGGGATGACTACTAAGTATGATTTTTTATTCCTAATTACAAAAGAGGGCAAAAGCAAATGTAACTACTTGAAACTGAACTTTCCAATGAGGCGAAAATAATAATAACATAATTCTTTAAACTGAAGCAATATGCGATAAATGCCAAAGAGGGAAAATTGCAATCCACAAAATCAAAGTTACTAACTATTACAGACCACTATTCTGAATAGCTAGTACTTCAAACCAACACAGTAAAACAAAAAAATAACATTGTTCAATCGAATAACTAAAAAGAATGAAGATACAAAAGAGGACGAACCCACCACCACACACTTAAAATAAAGCACTGTCCTAGTACTTCTAATTAAGCTTATGGTAGGGTGGCAGGATACTTCCTGATCACTCAAATGGGACTATAGAAGACATGTCCTCGGGAGCCATATCCACATCCTCGCCATCATCATCAGATTTCTTTTCTTCATCAGACTCCATGTCGGAATCCCAATACATGTGTTCTTCATCTGTGGGTACATCATCATCAACAGGCTCCACAAAATCTGGGCCAATACTCAATATGTCCCTAGCATGATGGCCAAGTATATAGTCGAGCTCTATAGCGTGGAGCTGCTCTAGTGTAGTGGGTCTACCTTTTGTCCTCGACATCATTATCATGAGACCATACAGCCTACCCAGCACCCTATCGGTCCTTTTTTGTTGCTCCATCATAGTTAAAATTAGGCCAGATGCCCCAACTATACTTCATGCAGTAGTCATATCCATAGGACGAGTGATCACCTCAGGTTTATAGTCAAGCCCTTCTTCATCGACCCTATGCCTTCTTAAAAATCTAGTCACCAAACCTTCAAATCCAAAGCTGAGACCCACCTGGGTATGCGCCTTCTTCATCACAAAAAAAAAAAATTACACTCCCCACATTAATCTCTACATCAGCATACATTAGGGCATAAATCAAACATACCCTATCCCTAGTCACCTCAGTCATATGTTTTCCTTGGATCAAGAAGGCATACATAATACGACCCCACATTCTTGCTTCCTTATTCATCTAAACATAGGGGAAAGAAGAAGAAAACCTATAACTCGATGCCTCATCCAACGGGCTGAAGATTGCTGGCCATACAATAAATTCTTGATGTGTGCATAAGGAGGAGAAACAATAAACTGTCACAAGAAATTTGGGTTCGTCTTTGGAATACCCAACAACTCGTGAACATCAACAACAATGAATCAAATCACCTTCCCTCGAACCTTTAAAAAAATATTCAGGATGGTTAGGGTCCCAAGTCGCATAGAATTCTCTAACAAGATGCAAGTTGCACTCTGTCGGCTGATAAAAAATGAAATTCATATTGAGTGTCTCGATTCTCTGTACCATAGACAGACACTCTCTCATCAAGCTAGCTCGATCGATATAGACCTCCGAAATATACTTAGAATCAGTATGCTTAGTATACCACTGCTTCTCATCCTTTCATACAACCTTAAACCCAAATTTTTATACCTGCCCCCGCTAAAGTGGAGGGGCCTTAGGGACTCTAGTTAATTGCCCTTCAGACAGTCTGTTTCTCTTCCTTGCAGGACAAGAAGGTCCTGCCTTTGCCTTACCCTTGCTTGATTGTGATTCCATTATGCCTGCGATTAAGAAAATGCAACAAACATGCAAGGAGATTAAAATGAGGATTAGATAAACTGAGTGTGCATTACGGGTGCCTTTGCACCCCATACTTAGTTGTTAGCCAAGCACCTACGTTAAAAACTAAGTTAATTAAACTTACCTTTGTGTAGGCCTTAATATCATATTCAAAAACATCATATTACTCATCGAGACATATCATCCCTTGTCATTTCCTCAGCACACATCATCATGTCATTGACTCCCAGCTAATCACATACTACGGGACCATAAATAAGATCATGTTACTATAGCATCTCTTATTCTAGAATTCTACTTAATCATCTAACATCAGACAATAAGGGTATATAGGCAGTGAAATAAAATTACCTCTAACTTCTTACACAGTCTAGCCTTACACCTCCAGCTATGATACCCTTACACTCCCCATCCTCTTAAGAAGCATGGAAAATGTTTACCCCATAATACCAACTACAGATACAATTCAATTTTGCTCTCATTGATTAAAAATAGTGACAAATAGACTAAGACATCAAAAAATTAGACAAAATATCATAGGCAGTGCTAATATTCACAACTATTAGAAGAGGGAAAACAAGATTATGCATAAAAACACTATCAATCATCATAAGATGTAACAATAAAGGCAATAAATAAACAAATATTAAAGAACATACCTCAACAATTGAGAGAAGGATGAAAAAAAGTGAAAAATATTAGAAGTTTATAGGAGATGGAGTGAAAGGGCGGCGATTATATTGAAAATAAAGTGTTTAGGGTTTGTGAAGTTATATTTATAGAGGGGCAGGTTGGGTTAGGGTTAATGAAATGATTATGTCCTATTTAAGCACACTCCGCGATGTGGTTGGATCGAGTAGACCAACTGGACTTGGCCAATTGCCATTTAACTGCCCAACGTGATGTGGTAAGATTCGCGTCTACTCACTATAAATTGACAATTGTCAATTGTCCCTATTTCGCATTACGGTAAAATCGCGACAATCCACTAGAATTTGATAATTTGCAATTTATACTTTTTCGCGTCATGGTGAAATTTGTGTATCCTTACTGGAATTTGAAAATTGTCAAAATAACCTATTCCACATCGCACTGTTCTTCAAACTTAAATTCCTTTATGTAATTCTCACTCTTTTCTTACCTGAGTAAATCCCCACTTACACAAATCATTTTGCAAACCTGATTGCTTTTCTCAAATGTGGTAATCTTCTCATTTCACTTTGAAATTCCCTGCAATCTCAAATGAAAACAACAAAAATTGTAAGTAAAAATGGGTTGCCTCCCACTCAACGCCTTAGTTTTGGTAGTGGCACGACTCATTTTTTTGGTATTTTTCTTTTCTTTTTGATTTTACTAGCCAAAAATTAAAATACCTATTACAATACATTCGTGGGTTGCCTTCCACATAGCGCCTTAGTTTACGTCATGGCACAACTCAGCATCATCATCACTTATCAGCGAAAGTGATAGATTCCTTATGCTTTTCCGAATGATCTTCCCAATAATGCTTTACACGCTGTCCATTCACAAGGAACTTCTCTGTCTTTTCTTAATTCCACAACTCCACAGCTCCATGGAGTGTCATACGCACCATCTCAAAAGGTCCAAACAATTTTGATCGTAATTTACCCAGAAACAACTTATGCCGTGAATTAAACAACAACACTAGATGTCCGAGTTCAAATTCCCTAACTTGAATGTGGTTGTCATGCCATTGTTTCATATTTTCCTTGTAAAGCTTGTCATTTTCATAGGCATGGAGTCTAAACTCGTCAAGCTCATTTAGTTGCAATAACCTTCTTTCTCAGACGATATTTATTTAAAAATTCATCTTCTTCACTACCCAATATGCTTGGTGTTCCAACTCTATGGGAATATGACATGCCTTTCCATACACTAAGCGATATGGAGATGTCTCAATATGCCTTTTATACGCTGTTCGATATGCCCACAGTGCATCATCCAGCTTCTTCATCCAGGAATTTTATATAATTGGTATTTTTTTTCTCTCTTTCTCTCATCCTTCCACTTTTTCTAACATTTC
The DNA here is from genome assembly GCF_002878395.1 of Capsicum annuum. Lineage (NCBI taxonomy): Eukaryota > Viridiplantae > Streptophyta > Magnoliopsida > Solanales > Solanaceae > Capsicum > Capsicum annuum. The sequence continues at coordinate 33,885,807 of NC_061116.1, forward strand.
TAATACCAACTAATTCATTCGGGTGAGACTCAGCCAAAGGGTCGAGTTGGCATCCAATAAGTTTGAATTAGAATAGATAGCATCCATGAGGGACCGTTCGGAGAGGCCGTCCTCGAATGCATAAGATAGAAAAAGGACCCCATAGCCCAGACCCCACTAAAAAACGTGAGCCATTAACATATATAAAGATAATATTATGGATTGATCTATCTTTTCTCTACCCATTCACCGTCTTCTGAAGTATTTGATTAATCTCCCGATTGGATACCTCTATTTTCCCACTCATTTAAGGATGATATCCAATGGCATCTTTGTGCCAAAACACGATAGTTAGAAAGAAGATTCTTGAACTAGTTGTTGATAAAGTGCGTACCTCCATCATTAATTATCGCCCTTGGTGTACCAAATCTGGAAAATATGTTATTTTTCACAAACTTTAGCCCACTCTTGCATCATTAGTAGGACTTTCCATATCTTTCACCCATTTAGAGACGTAATCAACTACAACAAGAATGTACAAATTACCTTTCGAAGGTGGAAAGGGGCCGATGAAATGAATCCCCTAAACATCAAAGACTTCTACTTCTAAAATATTATTCAGGGGCATCTCATGATGCTTGGTTATAGTACCCAACCTTTGGCATTGATCACAACTCTTTTCAAACACCACTGCATATCTAAACAGAGCTGGCCAAAAAAAACTTGATTGTAATACTTTTCTTACAATCCTCTCACCACCATAATGTGCACCATATAGAGGTAAGTGGCAATATTGTAACACCTTTAAAAATTCAACCTTTGGGGTACACCTACAAATTACTCTATCTGGGCTCTGCTTGAAAAGGTATGGTTCATCCCAAATACAAGCACGAGAATCATAGAGTAATTTCTTTCTTTGTTGTGAGGTGATTTCAAGAGGATACACCCTACAAACTATCGGTTTCACAATGTCAGTATACCATGGAACTCAACTGCTTCTAATAACAATAACTTCTTTTCAGAAAAGTCTACATTGATAATCTGAAAGTCATCTACAATATGGTCTCGATTTTCCAGTTGTGACAGGTGATCAGCAACTTGATTTTCAGCTCCCTTTTTATCACGCACCTCGAGATAAAATTCTTGAAGTAGTAGAATCCACCTAATTAATCATGGATTTGCATCCTTTTTGTTCACAAGATACTTAATGGCAGCATGGTTGGTATGAACAATGACCTTTGTACCAATTAAGTAAGATTGAAACTTATCAAATGCACATACCAC
>NC_061116.1:33890069-34093508 GCF_002878395.1 Capsicum annuum
ACCACACCCAACATCTTTTCTCTGTAACTGTGTAGTTAACTTTAGTATCATTCAGTACCTTGCTAATATAGTAGATCGATCAAAATACCTTCTTTTTTCTCTTACAGAACATTGCTCCTACTGCAATATCACTAGCATCGCACATTACCTCAAAAGGTAACTCCCAATCTAGTCTGATCAAAATAGATGCTTTTATCAACTTCTTCTTAAGCTTTTCAAAAGCTTCATGGCAATCAGCTCCAAATGCAAACTTGGATTATTTCTCTAGCAATTTACTCAAGGGACTTTCGATCTTTGAGAAATCTTGAATGAATTATCTATAAAACGTAGTATGTCCCAAAAAACTTGGCACACCTTTGAGTGTAACTGGATGAGGCAACTTTTCAATTAATTCAACCATTGCTTTGTCAACGTCCAGCCCTTTGCATGACACTTTATGGCCTAAGACAATTCCCTCCTTAACCATAAAATGGCACTTTTCTTAATTCGACACCAAGTTTGTTTCTTTGCACCGAGATAGATCCTTGTTGAGATTTTGCAAACATTTTTCAAATGAATTCCCATACACAGAGAAATCATCCTTGAATACCTCCAAAAATTCCTCCACCATGCCCTATAATATCGCCATCATATATCTTTAAAATGTAGCAGCTGCATTACATAATCTGAAGGGCATGCATCTGAAAGCATACGTATCATATGGACAAGTGAATATTGTATTTTCTTGGTCTTTAGGTGCTATACTTATCTGATTATAGCCAGAGTACCCATCTAGAAAATAATAATACTCTTGCCCTTCCAATCTATTTATCATTTGGTCAATGAAGGGAATTGGGTAGTGATCTTTATGAGTTACTTTATTCAACATCTGATAATCTATACATATTTTTTATCCGATAACTGTACGTATGGGAACCAACTCGTTATCATCATCTATCACTACTGTTATTCCTCTCTTCTTAGGTACACAGTGCACCGGACTAACCCATTTTGTATCTTAATTGGGTAGATAATACCACTGTCTAACCGCTTGATCACCTCTTTCCAGACCACCTCTTTTATCACAGGATTCAAACTTCTTTGTTGTTGCACTATAGGTCTATACCCTTCTTCCATGTAAATATTGTGCATGAAAAATGCTAGATTGATTCCTCAAATGTCAGACATATGCCAGCTAATCACTTTCTTTCTTCTTTTGAGAATTTCTAGAGGTTCATTTACCTGTACATTGGATAATCCTATAGACAAAATAACAGGCAAAGTATCTTTATCACCAAGAAAAACATATTATAAGTGAAGAGAAAGAACCTTAAGCTCCAAGTTAGGAGCTTCTTCAACTGAAGGCCTGTGTGGTGGACCAATTGGTCTATTCAAAGGCTCGATCAACACTTTATTTATCTTAATTATAGCCAAATTCATAATCTGGACCAATTCTAATTCTTTTGAATCCCCATGTAGATCATAATGCTTCAAAACTCGCTCTAATGGATCATCAGACAAAAGCAACTGCCAATCTGAAGTAAGATCAAGAAATGATATTGAGGACAACTTCTCATATATGGCTGGCAATTTCAATGCTTTGTACATATAAAAAACTTATACATTATTGTGTGCTCGCATTGTCATTTTTCCAGCTGCCACATCAATGAGTGACTGCCCTATTGCTAAAAAGGGTCATCCCAAAATAAATGGAACAATTGGATCGGCCTCAAAATCAAGAATCACAAAATCCACAGGAAAGATTAAAGATCCTACTTGCACCAGTACATATTCAATAATACCATCTGTTCTAGCAAGGGACCTGTCCGCCAACTTTAACATAATAGTCATGGGTTTGGGGCTTCCAGCACCCATCTTTCTGTACCATGACGTGGCCATGAGATTTATGCTAGCCCCTAAGTCACACAATCTACGTGGACAAATAGTTTGACTAAGGGTAATCTGCAATGTAAAGCTCCCTAGATCCTTCAATTTTATGGGTAATTTATTTTTAATTTTAGACATGCACTCTTGAGTAAGTGCAACTATAGCATATTCAGTCAACCGATTCTCATTGGTAAAAATATCCTTTAAGTTTTTTGCATATATTAGCACACTCTGTAGAATGTCAATAGGAGGAAGATTTACTTGAACCTGTTTTATAAGATCTAGAATCTTCTTAAAACTGGCTTCCTCTTGATGCTTTCTTGCCCTTTGAGAAAAGGGTAAGGGAATAGTCTTCTTCTTTACACGAATCTCTTCACTAGCCTTTTTTTATTTTACTTCTGTATTCTATTATAAACTATCATCAGTGACCACGGGATTATCCTGCTCCTAAACTATCTCTTTTATTTGCAGCCCACCCCTCGTTATAACCACATTCACTTGTTTAGGATAGCCTCAGTGTCACTAGGCAATGCTCTTTGTGGCCTTGTATTTTGTGATCCTGCGATTTGACCTAACTACAACTACAGATTTCTTGTAAGTAATTGTTGACTCTTCAACTCAGTTTCAAACTGTGCCTATTGAGCCTTTATGTCCACTACAAACTGTGCTTGTTGAGCCATCAACTGCTTAAGCATCTCCTCCATATTAATATTCAAGGCATTCACCTGATTATTCTAAACCAGCTATGGATTTGGTTCCACTAGTCCCTTATACTGATTTGTATTCTATGCCTGATTTCCACCCTATGATAAATTAGGGTGGTTCCTCCAATTTGGATTATACGTATTGCCAAAATTTTATTGCCCTTTATGATTTTCATTCCCCATGTAGTTGACTGAATCTGTATTAACAGAACATGCATATGCATTATGCTCACTGCTTTTATAAATTTCACACCATGAATATACCTGTTGAACTACATTTGTTGTGGCTGCTGATTGTGTTGTACAAAACTTTAAGTTGTTAAGCCGAGTAGTCATATGGTTCTACATTGCTGTAATTTGTGCTTGTAATGCAGTGAACCGATCAACCTCCAAAACCCCTGCAACCTTCTTGGGAGCATTCCTTGAGTCTGCATGCCAATCAGGATTTCCTTATGCAATTCGATTCAGTAAGGTATACAATTCTTCATATGTTTTCTCCAAAGCTTTACCCCTACTATTGAATCCAAGAGAATCTTTGTATTAGACTCAAGGCCTTCAATAAATGTATACACCAAAACATCATTCGATTGATGGTGATGAGGATAACTTCTGAGCATGCCCTTAAATCTCTCCCAAGCTTGGTAGAGATTTTCTCCATCTTTCTGTTGGAAACTCAATATCTCACTCCTTAATCATGTAGTTTTCCAAAATGGAAAAAATTGAATGAGAAACCTTCGAGCACATTCTTCCCATGTAGTAAATAATTGGTGTGTTTCAGCAATTACCCATCTCTTTTCTCCTCCCAGTAGAGAAAAGGGAAAGAGTGTAAATCTAACATAATCAACATTCACATCTTCAGGAATATATATGTTGCTTATCTCTAGGAATGTTTATAAGGTCTGTTGTGGATCCTCGTGTGAAAGTGCCTAAAATTCTCCCGCAGATCTCAATAATTGCACCATATTTTGTTTTAATTCCCATCGACCTCCTTGTTCAGGCTTCAAAATACTTTTAGTCACAAGGTTTGTAAGTGGAATTGCCACTTCTCGAATAGGTCTTGCGACTGGTTAAATAGGAACAGATGGAACAGCAAGAGCTGGAACATTTCCAATATTTGGATCAGCAACTATAGGATCACTTATTTCCAGCATCGATCCCTGTTGAGTATAGTATTGAGCTCTTTATCTCTGATGAAAAATCACTTCTGGTTCTGCAAAGGGCTCTGCTAACTCTTTGTCCCTAGCTAGTCCAACGTTCAGCTAAACCTGTAAAAATTCAGCCGCAAAGATCAAGTTGTTAACACTTAAACTTATGATAACAATTAAAGAAATTTACTAATTTTATTTGATCCCCAGCAACGGCGCCAAAAACTTGTTGCATCTCTACACATACACAAGTGTACGTGATTGTGCAAGAAATATAATGACTCAGATAGTCAGATATCGTTCCCTCGAGGACCAATAAAATAGATATTTATTAAATCTTTAGTTCAAGACAATTGAGTATTAAGTGTTTGATTGTATCAAGATTGAGATGATTGTGTAAATAAAATATAAATTACTAAACAAGAAATAATTAATGATGATTAAAGGAAAGTAATAAACGGTTGTAATCAATAATGAGGACGATTCCAGGGTTGAGGTATTTTGAACAATCATACAATTCTCTATTCTTTTCATTGTTTAATTATTTATCGGGTTGATGGTTTGCAAGGGTTATGCCATGATCTTGGTCTCCCAACCTTAAATCTTTTATCTATTGAATGTTATAACTACAACTCGCACAGAGTTACAACAAATCTTCTAGATTCATGAGGTTGTCTTCTTGCAAGTGAACCAAGCAAGGCTTCTAGGTATATCCCTATCCTAGATGCTAATTCAAATCCCTTATTTTATAAAAGAATAAGAACGTTACACCTTAATTTCTTCGTTCTATCCTATGATTCTCCTCCCCGATTCACATAGAAATATAAATTTATTATAATGGTTGCCAATCATTAAAATAGTAAGCTCAAGAAATTAAGAACAACCCATATGATAATCCAAAAAGAAACTATGAATAAGAATAGTAAAGAGTACTTATGTTCTTATCCTCAACCCTACTAATAGGGTGTTTAGCTCATGTTTGAATTCATCATAAAAAATAAGTAACAAATCATAACCAAATCAATCCTTCAAATAAAGAAATTCAAAAGAATGTTTAAGAACCCTAAAAGAGAGAAATTTCAGCTTTTCCACGTTGCTTCACTTCACCAAATAGTCCCTCACATTATCTTGGATTTCTCCTTTTATAGCTGGGACATTACACTTAAAATATTCTCGATTTGTCAGCCCTGCACGTCGCTCCATGAATTCGATTTCTATTTTCAATTAAAATCTAGAAAATTGAAACTCAAATATTTCCTGACAATTGTAAAATGCACTCTCACCGCGATGCGCCACTATCGTGGGGAGTCACTAAATTGGGATAATTGTGAAATAATCATCCTCCGCGATTGCTAAACCTTCAGGTCACCAAATCTGGTAAACAAAACTTCTCCAAAATGCGGTGTTTTCACGAACCTTCACCGGAAATTGACCATTACTATTTTGTTGATCTTCGCAATACGGAGTGTCTTAAAATTAGGATTCCTACTTTCCAGCTTCCCTTTTTCAGCTTAATTTCAGTCCCTATCACTCCTTCACTACTTCTATATCTTTGTTGTATCCAATTATCATAATTCTTTATGACTTTGAACCTGGAAGTACTAATCATATCCATTAGGTAAAAGACGGAATAAAAACTGAATTATACTTAAGAATTCATACAAAATTCTTGAACTAAGTCAAAATTTGAGTGCATATTGGTGCTATGAGCATATAAATATTCCCAAGATCATGAGCTCCAATTGAAGTAGATGTTTTGATCCTAAGACTACAATCACAGCCTTAGTTTTGTAAATACCTTTCTTAGAAACAAAAATAATTCCTTAGAATTACCCGACTATTGCAAGGGATAGCGAAAAGTTAAAATTAGTTGTAGAAGTTGTTTCTATAGGCATGACATGATCTAGGAATTGTTATTCCCCTGAAGGAGTTGTGCAAGGAATGCGAAATAAGGAGAATAGTCAAAAAAAATTATGACAAAGGCTGATGTAGAGGATTTCTAAAGGAAAATTCCCACTAAGGAGTATTGTATTATTGAGAAACTAAAGCAAAATCTTGTCCAAATCTTCTTATTATTGTTATTTATGAAATCCACAACTCATAAGAGTGCTCTATTAAAGATTCTAAATGATGTTTATGTCTAATCTGAGATAACTAGCAAAAATCTTTCAACTCTGGCGGGACAAGTTCTTGAAGCTAATACAGTCTAATTTCATGAAGATGAGTTGTCGCCATAAGCCCAGGGTGTAATAAATCATTGGCCATTACTATATGGTATAGGATAAGTTTTTTTTCTAAATTTTTCATTGACAATGGCTCAACTAATTATATTTGTCTTTTCACTATCCTCTAAACTTTAGGAACTGACATCAAGAAATATTGTGAAAGTAATATGAGGATTAAATGTTTTGATGGGACTCAAATTAGAGTTATTGGAGAAATTTATTTCACACTAAAAATTGGGACTTTAGATTTCAAAGTGCCGGACATATCTTCTAGTTACAATTTGTTACTCGAAACACCATGGATTCATAGTGTCTTTGCGGTCACTTCTACCCTACTCTAGGATTTGAAAATTATTTGGTATTATCATGATATTTTGATTCATGTCGAGAAAAATAATTCTATCTACTACAAAAACACAATCCCTATTATTGAATGTGTGGAAGATCTGGATGGATCCGTATTTATAAGACCCTTAGAAATTTTGTCCGTTTTAATTTTGACCTTTTTGTGTTTTAAATGTTGTCATTTTACAAAAGATATTCTTAGGAATGTTAAAAGGGATATCGCGGTGAGTATCAAAAGTTTTAAAAGAGGTCAGGGGTTATTTTGGAATTCCGAGGTAGTGAGCCTTAACATTTTTGGCGTGCCGTACAGGTTATTCTCCATGATTTCAATATCGAATGGATGTTTTATGCCTTCATGATAATGTCATGTCACAGAGGTTAATATCCATGATAAGAAGTGTGGAACAAAGGTTAGTCTCTGCGATAAGGCTGTGCCATACTGCTATGAAAATATTGTGTTGTCTTATTTTATTTTCCTTGGGATTAGGGGTAATAATGTCTTTTCTACTATGTAAGACCTTTAAATGTTATATGAGCCTATTTCGATCTGTTTTCAAGAATAAAAACCTATTAATTCACCCTCAAATATAAACCCCTTAGAAAAGCATAAGAGATTCAAGGTACGTTCATCTTCGGAGTTCAAAGTTCGAAATTGCTTCCAAATTCTTGTGTGTTTAAGGAATGTTACTTTTTAACAAATCATATTTTATGAAAATCATGTGCTTATAATTATATCAATGTGGTTTTATTGATAATTTTGAATGTGGGTTGAGGTGTTTAGAATGGTTATTACATGAATTGAATTCCTATGATTTTGAAATTATTATTTATGCTTTATTTCCATTATTTAGAACTAGTTAAATGCATGGGTGTGGTAATAATGGAGGGGATAATGGGATCCCCTAAATTTAATGGTTTAATAGTTTGTATTTGACTTTGACCTCAACCAAATCTTGTGGAACTCACTTTAAACATGAGAGTATGCATATTGAACTATTTTTGAAACCTTTTCTTCCTTAAAAGGTTAATGGAATGCAAAAATAGTTTTAAATTGAGAACTTTGGAGTCTTATTAGCTGAGGGTTTAGGGCCCACTTAGGTAAAAGATTTTGTTCCTACATGGGACTTTGGATTCCTATTGGCTAAGGGGTTTAGAGTCCCACTTGTCCACGGGGGTTGGTTCTGACTTGTAACATTGGAGTCCCATTGGCTGATTGGTTAGAGTCTCTTTGGTGGATGGTTGGATTTGGAAAAATTTCTTTGTCTTGTAAGATAGAGTCATTATGATGATACCACCTTATAATACCCTAATAAATAACTCATTTAATGATTGAATGGATTATGTGCTAAATGTTATAATTGGACTTAAAGGGGAATGTGTAGCAAGGTCGAGAAGGTTGAGGTCTCGAAAGGATCCATATTAGAAACCATGTTTGCCAGCGCGAGGGACTAAATTACTGAGTGGTTTGAGTTTTCCTTATTACATGATCGGGTGGTTTGAGTCTCCCTTCTTACATGATCAGGTATTGAAGTTACCTTTAGTATATGATTGGGAGGTTCGAGTCCCTCGTGCATATATATTATGATTATTCTCTGATTTATATGGCTACACACACTAGAGCCCTTATAGACCATAGGTACTACTATGATAGTTCAGTTACACTACTAAGCCTTGTTTCCCTACAGTAGCATGTTTTATTTATGTATATGATTGTGTACATTGGTTTTGAATAGTTTTGAACTGATTCAATTATGGCATTATTTTATCCATTCCCTGAGTTATATGCTAGTGCTCATCCCGCTAATTATTTTGGAATGTTGTTTTCCCATATGATGTAGGGTCCAAGGGAATATCTGTTTTTCCTGTGCAGCAATAGATTTTTGGGTTGTCAGCTATTAGCTTTGAAGTATTGAGCTTCTATTCCTCGAAAAGGTTATTATTTTGAAGTCATTTTTCCTTAATGTCATAGACTACAATTTGGTTTCTTGTTATCTATTATTGGGGAAATGGCCCAACCTAGATTAATATTGGTTCCATTAAGGCTTTATCGATTACTGTGGATTGGTAGTGTGTTGGATTCCAAGTTTCATTTAATCTATTAACTTATATTACAGATGTTCATTGGCTTGCTTCCATAATTGTTAGAGTATATTGTGTTCTAGATGACTAGGCAAAGGGGTAGTCTCTGTCCTCTATGGACTTGGGATACCCATCATGGTCCAGCCATGGCTTGGGTCATTATAAGCTTAATATTAGAGCCTAGGTTTAGAGTCATTGGGTGTCCACAAAACCATGTTGAGTTGATTTATTTTTATGGATGTGTAGTGCCTCAGACTTATAAAGGATGCGTTATGAGGTATTTTGTAATGTTTCCCTTGTTTACATTACAGATAATGCCTCCCAAAATAATTAATACCCCTGAGAACTCTTTTGTCCTACTTAAGAATGATGTGGATGGAACTCATCTTACTTATGGAGTTTAGATCTACTTACTCTTATGGGGTTTTACAGATTCCCACTAGACCCCCTAGGCTCCTCAGGGTGGTGTGATAAATGGTGAGTTACATCAGTCAATCCATTTGCTTACATAGTTGGTTGATTCTCAGCCCCGCCAGTCTGAGAGTGATTTTTTGGTAGCTACATCTTCTAAGGTCACTAGGGTTACAAGTTTATGAGGCTGAATCATCTGACCTTTAAAGACTCAAAGGTTAAGGAGGATCATAAAGGATTCATTGATAAGATAGAAAAGATTTTCTAACTGGTGAATATTTATGACTCTGAGGGTGTGAAGTCTACAACTTATCTATTGACAGATGTATCATAAAAGTGGTATGAGAAATTAGAGAAGTTGAGAGGGGAGGATGTTGATTCAGCTATGTAGGGTGACTTCTCTAGTTCCTTTCTTGATCATTTTTTTCCTAGGAGTTGAGTTAAACAAAATCTAAGGAGTTTGATAATCTGAAATAAGGGAATATAATTATGATGGAGTATGCCTTGAAGTTTCATAGTTGTCTTGCTATGTTCCAAAGTAAGTGTCTAGAATGAGGGCTAGGATGATGACGTTTTCTTTGGGATTATCTAGAGACTTGGTGTTAAAGTGAAAGGCTGCCTTGTTGTACAAGGATATGGATATTTCTTAGTTTGTAGTGTATAGACAACCCATTGAGAATGAAAAGAAGAAATAGGATAAAATAGAAGAGAGATAAAGAAAGAAATTCAAATTTATGCATCAAGGTTGAGGTTAACCATATAGTGGAAGAGAGGGTAAATAGTAGCAGAAAGAAAAGGGGGAATTATGGTTCCTATTTAACGGTTAGTGCTCCATATCTTACGCCATCAAGTGATCATCGTTTGTAAAATCACTTTGTCTTTAGGGCACAAGGTTCTCTATTTTAGCCGAGTGGAGCTCAGTTAGGTCCATCTTATACCCATTATCATTTTTATTGGCAGGTGCATCGTGGAATTTGCGATAAGGGAAAAAATAAGTTCTTTAGGTATCATTAGCCTGGTGATCTGTAGAGGGATTATTATTAAGCTAGGGTTGCTACTGGTGCCAGTAGGTTTTGGTTGCCACATCATCAGCTTATGCTCCAAAGGGTATTACTTATGGTTCCGTCACTGATCAAAATAGTCTATATGCTTTTTCTTTTATTTAGAAATTTGGATAATCTCTCAACCTTATGATTGTTACATTACAATTTTTTTCATATGATGTATATTGTATGCTTGATTTGGGGTATACTTTTTCCTCTGTGTGACCCCTTATGTGGCTATCAAATTTGGTTTTGATCCTGAGTGTATTTTCGATCCCTTCTCTATGTCTACCTTGATAGGTGATTAAGTTATGGCTAGAAAAGTCTATAGGGGTTCTGTGGTATCTATCTGTGGTAGGGAGACATTGGTGGATCTGATAGAGCTAGATATGTTAGATTTTGATGTTATCTTGGGGATTGATTGGCTCTGTTCATGTTACGGTTCCCTTGATTGTAAGATCCGAATGGTTTATTTCTAACTTATGAACAAACCTATGATTCAGTGGGTAGGGAGTTCCCTAGTACCTATTGGAAGATTTATATCTTATTGTAGAGCCCTAAAATTGATTTCCAAAGGGTGTTTATACCATTTAGTTCGGGTTAAGGATTCTAGTTCTTAGGGTTCCTCTTTATAATCTATTCCTATGGTATATGAGTTTCTCAAGGTGATTCCTAATAATGTCCTTGTTCTTCCTCCTGATACGAAAATAGTCTTTGGGATCAATATTCTCAATGATACCCATCCTATCTTTATCCCTCCATATAAAATGACTCCGACTAAGTTGAAGGAGCTTAAGGAGTAGTTAAAAGATCTTCTTGATAAAGTTTTAATTCGTGCTAGTATTTCTCCGTGGGTTGCTCCAATATTTTTCGTGCATAAGAAAGATAAGTCCTTTTGAATTTCTATAGATTACTGCAAGTTCCATAAGCTGACCGTGGACAATAAGTATCCCCTTCTTAGGATTAATGATCTATTTGACCATCTTCAGGGTGTTACGTGTTTTTATATGGTTGATCTTCACTTGGGTTATCACTAATTGAATATTTAGGAGGTAGATATCCCTGAGTCTTTTTTCATACTCGGTATGGTCATTATGAGTTTATGGTTGTGTCCTTTGGTTTGACTAATGCCCCAATGACATTTATAGATCTTATGAATCGGGTATTCAGACAATTCATGGATATGTTTGTAAATGTGTTCATCAATTACATATTAGTGTATTCTAGATTTGTTTGTAAATGCGTTCGTCGATGTCATATTAGTGTATTCTAAGATTGAGAAGGATTATGCTAGTCATCTCTGTTATTTTTGATTGCTAAAGGTGCATGAAAAGAATTATCTGACACACGACCTAGATTTATTATCTGTAGTTTTTTCTTTGATGATTTAGCGACATTATTTATATTGGTTTCATGTTGGAATTTATTTGAATCATAAAATCCTTCACTATATGTTCACACAGAAGGAGTTGAATCTTCAAAAAAAGGAGTTGGCTTGAGTTGCTCAAGGACTATGATATAAGTCTTCACTATTACCTAGGTAAAGATAATGTGGTTGCTGATGTTCTTAGCAGGTTGTCTATTGTAAACTTATCTCATGTGGTTAGGGAGAAATAAGATTTGGTGAAAGATATTCACCAGTTTTCTAATCTTGGAGTTTGCCTTTTGGACTTTGAGGATGGAGATGTGATGGTATAAGAGGTGGTGAAGTCATTTCTTAGTGCTAAGATGAATGAGAAATGGGTGTTGGACCCTATCTTGATGCAAATTAAGGATGATGTGGATCAATAGAACGTTATGGCTCTTAAGATTAGTGGTGATGGTGTCTTGAGGTTCCCAGGTAGATTATGTGTTATTGATGTTGATGGTCTTAGAGAAAGGATCTTGGTTAAAACTCATGAATCAAGGTATACTTTCCATCCAGGATAGACAAAGATGTATCATGATTTATAAGAGATTTATTAGTAAAATAATATGAATAAGGATATGGCCAATTTTGTGGCTAAATTCATGGTTTGTTAGCAAGTAAAGGTGGAGTACTTGAATCCTGGTGGTACGTCTTAATAGATTAAGTTGCTTTTGTAGAAGTGAGAGATGATTAATATGAACTTTGTTACTGGTCTTCTGCGGTCTTGCAATTACTTTGATTTGATTTGGGTCATCATGGATAGGATGACTACGTCTACTCATATTTTACTAGTGAGGACTAACTACTTCATTGAGGACTATGCTAAGTTGTTTATTCAGGAGATAGTTAAAATTCTTGGTGCGATTGTCTCTATTATATCTAATCGTGGTATGCAATTTTAATCTTATTTTTTGAATTCGTTTCAGAGAGGTTTCGGGACTAAAGTGAACCTTAGCACCACTTTTCACCCTTATACGGATGGATAAACAGAGAGGGCTATTCATACTTTGTAGGATATGCTAAGGTCCTGTGTGATTAACTTAGGTGGTAGTTGGTTGATCATTTACCTCTCATTGAGTTTGTGTATAACAATATCCACCACTTTAGTATTGGGATGGTTCCTTTTGAGTCCTTTTATGGCAGGATATGTAGATCTTCCATTGGGTGGTTTGAAGTTTGTGAGAGGAGATTGTTTCCCCCAATTTGGTTCACCAAGCCATAGAGAAGGTTAAGGTTATTCGGGATAGGCTTAGAGCCTCCCAATGTCACCAAAAGTCCTATATAGATGTGAGGAGAATGATCTTGGAGTTTGATATGAATGATTGGGTGTTCTTAAAACTATCTCCTATGAAGGAAGTGATGTGGATAATGAAGAAGAGGAAGTGATGGCTTATGAGATAGAATAGCCCTCAAGTTTAGGTTCCATTCGCCTAGTATTTCATGTGTCAATATTGAAGAAGTGTGTGGGTGATCCTTCTTTAGTTGTCCCTGTTAAGAGTGTTGGTGTGACATATTTTTTGTCCTATAAAGAAGTCCCCATGGATATTTTGGAAAGACAAGTTCGTATATTAAGGACAAAGGATGTGGCTTCAGTAATGGTCCTTTAGACAAACCAAAAGGTGCAAGAAGCTACCTGGGAAGCCGAAGGTGATATGAAGGCTAATTAACCGTTCTTGTTCCATGTGCTGAACGAAAGATCTTAATGTATGATTTTTGTTTTCATCATGTTACTTTATGAGTTTGTCCTAACTCATCATTCAGGGATGAATGATCCTAAGGGGAGAGGGTAATGTAACACCCTTAAAATTTGTGTCCATTTTATTTTTCACCTTCTTTTGTTCAATCATCAATTTTTGACCTTAGATATGCTTATGGATGTTAAAAGGGTAATCTGGGTGAGTCTCGAAACTTTCAGAAGAGGTACGGGGTCATTTTGGAAATCTTAGGCCCTGAGCCTCCTCGTTTTTGGTGAGACATGGAGGTTAATCTCTGTAAATTTGATGTGGCACAAATGTAGTGACCTCTATGATAACACCGTGTCATGGAGGATAATTTCTACGATAAGCAGTGTGGCATGGAGGTTACCCTTCACGATAAGGTCATGCCATGCGGCTATGTAAAAGTCATCTTGTCTTGCGTTATTTCCCTTAGGATGAGAGGTAATAAGGTCTCTTCACCTATGTATTACCTTTAAACAATATATGATCCAATTTCTATCAATTTTCAAGGATAAAAATCTATTAATTCACTCTCAAATGCACAAACCCAAGAAAAGCTTTAGGGTTTTACTGTACATTCATCTTCCGAGTTCCAAGTTCTAGATTGCTTCAAAATTATTGAGTGTCTAAGGCATGTTACTCTTCCCCAAATATTATTTTATCAAAAGCATGTGTTTATTGATTATGTATTTTATTGACTATTTTGAATGTAGGTTGAGGTGTTATGAATAGTTATTACATGAATGGAATTCGCATGGTTTTGGATTTATTGTTTATACTTTATTTCCATGATTTAGATCTAGTTAAATGCATGGGTATTGGGAATGTGAATAGGGAACATGTAACGCCCCAATTTTCTACAACTGGTATGCCACACGGTGCTCATGATCCCAAAGGACCACAAGCTAACCCTCTAATGATATTTGTACCTGAGCACTGCATAATATAATATATAAGTGCATAAAACTGGTGGAAACTTGCCACAAGATTCAAAATGTCTAAAATACTAAAAATAGAAAACTAAATACTGATATATCTATTTGAAAAACCTCTAACTATCTGATCTATCGAGTTGATGGGACACGCCACCAACTAACTTCGTCTACTAAAAATAAACTGAGTCTAATGCAATATAAAGATAAGGATCATCCACGAATTAAGAGGACTCACTACTACGTATACTACTGCTGACTGGAACCAAGCTACTAAGGGTGCTCTGGATTTCATATTTCTGAACCTATGGTGTAAAGTAATACACCTAGTTCAAATGTGTCAATACATAGGAATGTACTAAGTATGAAAGATGAGGTAAGGCTAAATGCAAGGGTTTATGCACGAACAATTACTTAACTGAATAACATAAGAGTATTGAATGAGTACATATGCATGAATTCACAAACCATAACTAAAATCATCGTGACACCGAATACTGAGACTCGGATACTGCTTTACTGATGTCTAAACTTACTACTAATACTGAAATACTGAATAACTGAATCTTTTGATATTGAGAATTGGATACTGAGGCTGGGATCAGTTCTATTTAGTGGATGACCTCTAAATCTAATGATAATGAGAGTATTCTTGTAAATATAAGATCAGTCCTAACTAGCGGGTGATCTCAAAACATAATGATAATGAAATGATTTTGATTTAGTCTGAGATCACTCCTATCTAACGGGTGGTCTCTAAAACATACTAATAATAAGATTGATTGACTAACTCTGACATTAGTCCTGTCTAGTGGGTGATCTTTAAATCTACTGATATGTTAAGGGTTTACTGTATCTAACAGTCATGAATCTGTACTACTGAGCTGAGTTCTTTCACTGAGACTGATTCTAAAATAGAGACTATGGGAAGTATTCATTTAACCGACATGCCCCTTCTAGCTAAGTTGAGGTCTAACCTATAACCCCAGTTGGAAGGGTGTCCGTACTGAGCCACAGGTAAAGACAACTTTATGGAGTCAGTCCTACTAAACGGGTGACTTCTGGGATCAGTCCTATCTAACGGGTGACGCCTGAGTATGCCAGTCCTATCTAGTGGGTTATCACACCTATGCTGGCTATGTAGTTCTTAATCTTAGGGATTTCTCCTAAGGACCTTAGTCCTATCTAATACATGAGCCCCCATCCCTAGGTTTTCTCGGTGCTAACTCCTATACCCAACTGAAAGACTTTGAACTTAATTTTTTTTAAAACTGTACTAGATTGAGATGAATTTGTTACTGATCACACAGATTAACTAAGCTAAGCTAAGTTCACTCAAATCCGAAGCTTATGGAATATTAATGGAATTCGAGGTCTGATGAATGCTACTGAGTTCTCACTTGAATACTTGATTCCTACTTAGGTTTGAATGGGATACTTAAATACTACTAAGATCTTAGCTGAGTACTGAGCTGAAGCTGAAGTACTAATAATATTGAAATTATCTTTAATTTTTCCTAAGATCTTTGACTAACTGAATTCTACTGATCATAGTAAGACTAAGATTACCTTGAGACTGACTCGGCTCTCAAAAAACAGCTAAATTTAAGGTATAAATACCCCCAGGACTCGATGACATAAAAGTAAAACATAACCATATTTGAATAATCATGACCATGGACATTAATTTGCCATTACAATCATTAAATCATCTCTTCAAGCACTTAGAAATCACAACCATGTAATAGTATAGGGATACATGTTATTGTCTCGTACTTCATTCATCAAGGTCTTGCATCAAACACTTATCATGCATTAAAGAGCACATAATTGGGAGATTTCATGCTAACATGTCACAATTCATTCACTAAGGCTTTTCAACAAACACTTAGAATGCATGGGCTTATACATAATTGGGATTTCTTGTCAGCATGTTATAATTGCTTTATGTCCTTTACATAAATATTTTATCAAACACAGGGAGAGCATGCTTTGGTTATCCAACAATTTCTATATCTAATTATCATAAATACATCATTCAACATGCAACTCTAAGGGGATTTTTCATGAACATCATATAATTGTCATATACTAGGATCAAAGATTAGAACTTTGTATCTAAATCATGAGTTAAAACTCAATAAAACATAAGCACAGACTTCAATACAAATAAATCATGAAAGATTAGAACTTTGTATCTAAATCATGAATTAAAACTCAACAAAACATAAGCACGAACTTCAATACAAATAAATAATGAAATCTCATAAAAACATAAACTTTAAAATCTTGAAAGGGATTATTGAACTTCTTGTGTGGAAGGAACGTAAGAATCAACATCTGCATACCTTACAATATGATTCTTGAAAAGTTAATGGAGGAATCTTTATGATTGGGGTCTTGATTATGGAACCCTAGCTTGTTCTTTAAATATTTTTATAGAAAACTAGTATTTTTGGGTTAAATGAGGCTAAATACCGTATTAATGGACTTATATAGGCGAGGGAAATTGAACAAATTACCCTTGAGAGCACGGAGGTGAAATGCTAAAAATTGGGCACAAAGGATCTAGAAAGGGCAGCGCCTTTCTATAGCCTTTCCCACAAAGGCAATAGCTAGGGCAGAGCCTTGGTTAGAGCCTTTTACACAAAGGCTAAAGCCAAGTCTATGCCTTGTCATAGCCATTAGGTACTGATTCGAAATCTAAATATTCCCTTAACCGATTCTAAAAATTCCAAAACTCACTTGAAATGTATATGACCTTGCCCCATTGCAACGCAACTTAAAAATGAAAATCGGAGCTCAGGAAGGTCAGAAATAATTTATCAAAGTTTGAAGGCTTATTGAATGAAGAAGGTTCCAACACTTAGTCATATTTTCTAAGTTTTAGGCCTTTCTTTGCATGCTTTAGAAGCTGTAATGACTAGGAAATTTTATGGGGTCTTACATTTCTCCCCCTTGGGGAAATTTGTTGTCGAATGTGACTGACTAAGTTGAGAATTCTGATAGACAAAAATTACTTAATGAAAGATAACATCTGAAACATATTTATACGATAGGAACTACTGATATTCTGAGTTCTTATACTTAACATGCATATCTGATGCCTGGGATACACGACTGAGTTACTGATACGTTGAATGGACTTCCATATCTGATGCATAAATAGTTGGTATATAAATGCACATCTAAAATTACTGATAAGCTGAGCTTCTTCTACTGAACATGCATTTCTAATGCAGAATACTTGACTGAACTGACTTTTGAATGCTTGACTGATTATGCAATGATCACGGATACTAAGTTTATCAGAAAACATCTCAACATGCAACTGAATAGGTTAAAGACATGAAAGCATCGGGGAGTTATGGGGTATCTCCCCCTTGGTACACTATGTCCCACTTAGAGCACTTACTTCACTAATATACTGGGGCGATGCACAGGGCATCTACAAATTAGATTATAACTGAACCTCGGAAGTCTAAAACTAATGCATGATTCATGAACTGAGTTATACTTGTAACTACAAAGAGGTTATGCCTAGGAATTGTTACTTGTCTGAGATTTCTGATAGCATGATTAGATAAGAAGATGAGAAATACAACTGTATAAATCTGACTGCTTGACTGATAAACTATCTCACTAGCTTTACTAACTGACTCATGCTGAAACATAAGCTCAAATGAGAGAAAGGGATCTAACAATGCATTTCATGAATATAAAAGACTTATAGTGTACTCGAATCTATGGCAGGAAAACTTTTCAGATCATAAAGGGTCTGGAGTGCATAAATTTTATTTTGATGTTGATCACTATTGGTTCCCTACTGACACAAATCTTTACCCCTCTGTGCTAGCATTCTACAGTCTCGCATCCTATGGCCTGGATAACCACACCCAAAGCACACATCACTACCAGCTCTACAAGCACCTAGGTAATTCTTGGCACACTCTTCACAGAGCAGATAGGTACAAAAGGATGGAGCTGGGACTGAAAAAATATGACTATACTGAGAACGGTTGCCACCTTGAGACCCTCGCTGAGAAAAACTATAGCTACCCATTTTGGCCTTCTTACTCACTCTCTCTCTTTCCTTTGTCTTATTTGAATCAATCTACTGAACATGTATTAGAAGTCTAGAAAGATCCATATTCCTATTAAGCATAGCAGTTCTACACTATTTCGACACTAACTTGGACACTCCAATCACGAACTTACTCATACTAGATCAGTTGTTAGCTATCAGATCAGGAACATACTTAGCTAACTGGTTAAACTTAAGGCAGTACTCCTTTACCATCATGGAGACTTGTCTTAAGTTCATAAATTCCACTATTTTCGCTTTCCTCATCTTTAAAGGAATGAACTTATCCAGGAATACATCCTGAAATACCTGCCATGTCATAGGGGCTGCATCCTCTCCTCTATCGTTCATCCATGCTATAACCCAGTCATAAGCAATACCTTTCAGCCTATAAGAGGCCAGTTCTATTCTCTCCTCCTCGAACACATCCTAACCTGGGCGATTTTTTTATTTGCTCAAGATACCATTATGGGTCCTCACCTAACTTAGACCAAAAGAACTTAGGAGGATTCATCCTCATAAAGTCATAAAGTTTCTCTGTGGCTGCATCACCACCTTGCTGATATCTAGCAGTAGCCTGATTCTTGGTTTGCACAGTTGCCATCACAGCCTCGACTAAGGTCTGGAAAGCAGCCCAAAATTTGGCATGAGATATATTTTCTTTTAGGGGATCTAATGGCTAAGGTGGCTCGTTATTGCTATGGAAGTTGTCTCTGTGGGGAGGCATATCCTGTAAATAAAAGGGAGAAATGTATTAGACTGAGAATTAACTGGAACTCATACTTGCTTGAATTACATAAATACAGAAAGAAGGCGAGACTATTCCTAAAACATCCTATAGCCTCCTGTACATAAGTGTGGTTCACAATATACCCATGTACAAAACTCTACTAGATGTGGTTTTCACACTTTGTAGGACACTGTTGAACCTTAGGATCTGATACCAAGTTTGTAATGCCCCAATTTTCTATAATTGATATGTCACAAGGTACTCATGATCCCAAAGGACCATAAGATAACCCTCTAATGATGGCTATACCTGAGAACTGCATAATATAATATAATAAGTGAAAAAAATTGGTGGAAACTTGCCATTATGTTTCAAAACATCTAAATTACTCATAATTGAAAACTGAATACTGATACATCTATCGAAAAAGCCCCTAAGTATCTGATCTATGGAGTTGATGGGACACTCCCCAAACTAACTCCATCTATTAAAAATAAACTAAGTCTAATACAATAATTAGATAAGGATCATCCTCGAATGAAGAGGAATCACTGCTACGTCTACTGCTACTGACTGAAACTGAGCTACTAAGGGTAATCTTGATCTCGTGCTTCTTAACCTATGGTGTAAAATAAAACACCATAGTTCAAATGCGTCAGTATGTGGGAATGTAGTAAGTATGCAAGATGAGGTAGGGCTAAATGTAAGGGCTTATACATGAAGAATTACATAATTAAATAAAATAAGAGTACTGAATGAGGACATGTGCATGAATGCACAAACAAAAATTTAAATTATCGTGACACTGAATATTGAGACTTTGATAATGCTTTACTGACATCTGAACTTACTACTAATACTGAAATACTAAATAACTGAATCTTTTAATATTGATAACTGGGTACTGAGGCTGAGATTAGTCTTATCTAGTGGATGACCTTTGAGTCTAATGATAATGAGAGTACTTAAGTAAATTTGAGATAATGTCTACCTAGCGATTGATCTCTAAACTGAATGATAATGAAAAGATTTTGACTTAGTCTGGGATCAGTCCTATCTAATGGGTGGTCTCTGAAACATACTGATAATAATATTGATTGTCTAACTCTGAGATCAGTCATATCTAGTAGGTGATCTATGAATCTGCTGATATGTTAAGGGTTGGCTGTATCTAACAGTCCTGAATCTATGCTACTAAGCTGAGTTCTTTTACTAAGACTGAGACTGTGGGACATATTCATCAAACCGACATACCCCTTTTAGCTAAGTTGGGGTCAAACCAGTAACCCCACTTAAAAAGGTGTCAGTACCATGCAACGGGTAAAAAAAACTTTGTAGAGTTAGTCGTATCTAACGGGTGACTCCTGGGATCAGTCCTATCTTATAGGTGACCCCTGAGTATGTCAGTCCTATCCAGCAGGTGACATCTCATACCTACACTAGTTACGTCGTTCTGGAACTTAAGGATTGCTCCAAGGGACCTCACTCTTATCTAACGGGTGAGCCCCCATCCTTAGGTTCACTCGGTGCTAACTCCTCCTCCCAACTGAAAGACTTTGAATTGATTTTTTTCTTAAACTGTACTAGAATAAGCTGAATCTTTTAGGGGTTGCATAGATTAACTGAGCTAAGCTGAGTTCACTTAATTCTGAAGACTAATAGAATATTACTGGAATTTGAGGTCTAATGAATGCTACTGAGTTCTGACTTGAATACTTAATTTCTACTGAGGCCTGAATGAGATACTTGAATACTACTAAGATCTGAGCTGAGTATTGAACTGAGGCTAGAGTGCTAATTATAATGAAATTATCTTGAACTTTTCCTAAGATCGGTGACTAACTGAATTTTTTAGATCATAGCATGACTGAGATAACCTTGAGACTAACTTGGCTCATGAAAATTATCTAAATTATTTGTATAAATACCCCCAGGACTCGATGGCATAAAAGTAAAACATAACTATATTTGAATAATCATTACCATGGTCTTTCATTCGCTATTACAATCATTAAATCATCTCTTCAAGCATCTAGGAATAATAATCATGTAATAGTGTAGGGAGACATGCTATTGGCTCATACTTCATTCAACAAGGTCTTGTATCAAACACTTATCATGCATTAAAGAGCACATAATTGGGGGATTTCATGTTAACATATCACAATTAATTCACTAAGGTTTTTTCAAAAAAAACTTAGCATGGATGGGCTTATACATAATTGGAATTTCTGGTCAACATGTTATAATGGCACTAATTCCTTTATATAAACATTTTATCAAACATAGGGGAAGCATACTTTTGTTATACAAAAATTTCGGTATCTAATTATCATAAATACATCATTCAACATGCAACTTAAAGGGGCTTTTTCATGAACATCATATAATTATCACATACTAGGATCAAAGATTAGAACTTTATATCTGAATCATGAATTAAAACTCAACGACACATAAGCATGAACTTCAATACACATAAATCATTAAATCTCATAAAAACATAAACTTTAAAATCTTGAAAGAGATTATTGAACTTCTTGGGTGGAAGGAACCCAAGAATCAACATCTGCATACATTACTATATAATTTTTGAAAAGTTACCAGAGGAATCTTGATGATTGGGGTCTTGATTTAGGAACCCTAGCTTATGTTCTTGAACAATTTTGAGAGAAAACTAGTATTTTTACGTTAAATAAGGACAAATCCCATATTAATGGACTTATATAGGGGTGGAAATTGATCAAATTACCCTTGAGAGCATAGAGGTGGAATGCTAAAAACTGGGCATAAAAGCTCTAGGAAAGGCAGCGCCTTGCTATAGCCTTTCCTACAAAGGCTACAGCCAGGGAGGAGCATTGGTTAGAGCCTTTTACACAAAGCCTACAACCAAGGTTACGCCTTCTGATAGCCTTTACCTACTGGTTTGAAATCCAAACGTGTCCTAAATGGATTCTGAAATTTTTAAAACTCACCCGAAATGTACTATGACCTTGCCCCATCATAACACAACTTGAAAATAAAAAATCGGAGCTCTGGAAGGTCGTGAAATAATTTATCAAACTTCAAAGTCTTATGGAATGAAGAAGGTTCCAAAAGTTAGTGAAATTTTCTTAGTGTTAAGCATTTCTTTGTATGCTTTAGAAGCTTTAATGACTAGGAAATTTTACGGGGTCTTATAGAACATGGGATCCCCCAAATCTCATGGTTTAATGGTTTAGAATTGGCTTTGACCTCAACCCAATCTTGTGGAAATTGATTTGAATACGAGAGTATGCATATTGAACAACTTTTGAAACCTTGAATTTCTTAAAAGGTAAATAGAATGTAAGATTTATTTTAATTTAGGACCATCGAAGTCCTATTGGCTAAGGGGTTAGAGTCTTGCTTGTCTAGATGATTTGGTTCCTACTTTGGACTTTGGATTCCTATTGGCTGAGAGGATGCAAGTCCCGTTTGGGTAGATTATTTGATTCCTAATTTTGACATTAGACTCTTATTGGCTAAGAGGGTTATTGTCCAACTTGGCTACAGGGGTTAGTTCTTAACTTAAACTTTTGAGTTTCATTAGTTAATTGGGTTAGAGTACTTTTGGCAGATGGTTGGTTTGGGAAAATAATATATGCTTGAAAGCTATAGTCAGTATGATGATATCACTTGATAATACCCAATGAATGACTCCTTGAACAATTAAATGGGTTATGTTCTAAATTTATTAATTGGGATTAAAGGGGATTGTGCAGCAAGGATGTGAAGGTAGAGGTCCTGGAAAGATCAATATTAGATATTATGTTAGCCGTCATAGGGGTCTAAATTAATTGGTTTTTTAAGTTCGCCTTATTACATAATTAGGTGGTTTGAGTCCCCATTATTATATGATCTAGTTTTCAAGTCACCTTTAGAATATAATTAGGAGGTTTGAGTACCCCATGCATGAATATTATGATTATTCTCCAATTTGTGTGGCTACTCGCACTAGGGCCTTAGTTTTGGGTGAGAAATGTGGCCCTAAGGTTGGACCCCTGGTTAGCCATAATGGCACATATGGGACATGTCGGTTAAACCAACTGCCTCCCATAGTTTTAGTCTCATTCTCAGTAAAATAACTCAGATAGTTCTTCAAATTTCAGTATATCAAGACTGTCAGATACGGTCAACTCAAATACAGCATGGGACTCAGATAATTCCATCAGATTTAGAACTACCTAATACAGTCACTCATGTCATCATTAATTAGTATCACAGATATCAAATATAGTCACTCATGCTATTAGTACTTAGTTTTAAGACTATTAGATATAGTCAATCAGACCAGTTCTTCATAATCCAAACAGACCAGTTCTTCATAATCCAAACAATCAGAAACAATCATTCATTTATCAGTAATGCAATGTCTGTCTCTCATTACCCAGTAATACAGTATCGATCCATCACTTATTAGTGATTTACATATCAATATCAGTAAACTCAGTCATCCAGTATCTCAATATCAGTACACTCATGTTGTCAGTATTTAGAATCAGTAGTCAGTATCTCCATGAGTTCAGTTACAATTATGTATGCATGTATGTATTCTTATGTTCATATTAGTCAGTATTATTCATGCATATAACCCTTTGTATTTAGCCTACCTCACTCGTATACATAGTACATTTAGAGATATTGACACATTTGCGCTATGGTGCCTTACCTTATGTTACACCATAGGTTTAGAAGCCCAAGCTCTAGATCAGCAGTGTCATTCCAGTGTTCAGAGTTTGTTGTGAGTCCTTCTCATTCAAGGATGATATGATCATTACTTTATTTATTATTTTAGTTTAGTTGCTAGATGGAGTTTGTTGGGGACATGTCCCATCAACTCCTTATTCAGATAATTTAGGGGCTTTCTAGACTGTTGTATGTCAGACAGTTATTTCAAATTTCTTTTTGTATTGTTATACCATTTTTAGACATTGCCTTATCAGATGTTTATTAAGATTTGAACCTTAAGGCCATTCAGTACATGTTTCTGCATTTTCATATTATATTATGCAATTTACATGTGTAGATAGCAGTCATGGGTTAGCTTGTGGTCCTTCGAGGTCATGAGCACCGTGTAGCATTTCGATTTAGAAAATAGGGGTGTTACATGTTCAAACATTATATGATAACTATTGGAGCTATAAAAATATAGAGTTGTATCTCAGAAAGAATTATTAGTAGAGGGGTTTAAACTTTTAGGTATATTCTTTTGGGTTAAGTTTATTATTTATGTGTATTGTTATATCCCATACTCTAGAGTATAGTGATTGTATTCTAGATTAGAGTTATGTAAAGGGTTCAATAGACTTAGAATAGTGGCTTAAAGCTAAGGGGGATGATAGAACAAGGAACCAATTAATGTTTTTGGAATTAGATTATGATTCATATGAATAAGTGTTGTGATGAGATAGTGATTCCTGCTTACTCTAGAGTGTTCCTTGGATTTCAGTCATTGTTAAACCAAATTCATGTCTTGCAAGAAAGATCTTTGCTAGCATCCAATTATTATACACTTCATGTGTATTCCAGTTCATTCTGATCTTATAGTAAGTAACTAACAGCTTCACTCTGTGAGTTGAGAGATCCCTCATGAATCTATTAACTCCAGTATTATATTGAATAGCTTATAATAAGTATGAACTCATGTTTTATAGTATGATCAGTTCTCAAAACTCATGATACCAATGAAATGCACATTATATCATGTATGTCCTCAGTTTAGATCTCTTTAATGAATCCATGCCTTTGACATTCTATTCCTCAGGCCTAGGTTAAGTGTCAAAGTTATATACAATATTCTTTTGTGCTTCAGGTCCTTATGTGTTAGCCCTTCAGTGACCTATTGGTATGGTAAGATTGTGGTGATGATAATGGATAAGCAATGTTTTAGATGAGAGGGACTTGATGACCCTTGTTAAAAAAGATTATTTATGCTTTTCTATCTACGGCTAAAGAATGAAGGAATATTGAGGTAAATCCTTGCTATATGTCATAGTTACTTGAGAATTCTAAGTATGTCTGCTTAAGAATAATGGAAGAGAGCTGTTATCGGTAGAGGTTTAGAGAATATGAGGAGTATACCTTTGTGGGTGTTTTCTTTGAAGTTCATATGTTATTATAATAATGGGCTTGAATATGGTGTTAGGATGTAAGTGGATGAATATAATATGTTCTAGTGATACCATAGTAAGAGTTCTAAGTTAGTCATTGACGTAGTAAGACATTATTTGCTTAGGGTGTGTGCTCTAAAAGATACATAGAAGATTGAATCATGTGGTTTAGACTAGTATTAATTGGTAGCGTGTTGAATCTTGTAATTTTAAGTTAGTCTTGATCATGGTGTGAGAATTTTGTTCATTTTAGCCTTTAGTAGATAGATTTGTCAATTCCCATGTGAAAATTGTAAGTTGAATCAAATATGTATGGTCTTTAAGGGTAATAATATAGTTTAGAGAGTATTTGAGAAGTGTTGCTATGCTTGAAAGTAAAAAGTTCCATTTTCTAAGGCCTAGTAATTCTATCCTAGCTTATGATTTATATGTCTATGTTCTATGCTATAGAGTTGTATCAATATTGTGATTCCTTAGTCACGTGTATTTTTTGGATCATGCCCATTATCCCTTGCCCCTTAATCTTAATATAACATCTTAGGAGGAGTGCTGAAGGAATACTCTAGTTGAGTATAAGATTTTAGTATGATTCAATTGGTATAGCCAGTAATCCAGTCTAGCAATCAGACAAATAAGTTCCTATGGTTTTCCATTTTTCCTGTTCATGAGGTAATTCATATCCATGTAAATTTCGAATTCAGCTTAATTTATTCATATGCATGAGTTTTAGAATCTAGATATTCAGTAATGATTTAGTCCGTAAGTGTCATGTGCATCATTTAAGACTTTCTTTAGTATTTCAACCAAGTTAGTATCATTCGGAGGATGAATTATCCAAAGGAGGAAATGTAATACTTCGAGTATTCATGTCCTAAATCTATTACCTTTTCTTGATGAAACAAGATCCAACTTGAAGTAATGGTTACTCATAAGTTGACTATCTCATATATAATAAACATTATAACCATTCTCATGTAATTGCATGTATTCATGAAATCATTTCCGTTCATGTATCATGTTTTATACTGAGCTATGCAATCAAATTCTAAGTCATGCATGTTCATAATATGATCTCAATTACCTTTGTATAGTACTCTCAGTCTTACCAGTCTCATTCGATGATGAATGTTACTAAGTGGGAGATAATGCAAAACCCTGCATTTTCAGGTAAGTAATGAACCATCGTTCCTACGTTGATAAGTAATAATATAAATGATTTCCATGTGAATATAAGTTTCGTAATCTTTATCCTCATATTTTATGTGCTTTCGAGGTGAAAAATGTTCATAAGAATTTCTTAGAACAAAGTTGAGCTAAGACCCTTCGATTAGTCCAAAGTTTAGTATTTGATTCTAGAAGGGTCGACTTTAAATTTATATAACTATTGATATACGTATAATTTCAAAGCTCAAGACCCAAAAAATTATATATAATTGAATTATATTTCCTACGATAACAATGATAGTCAGTGATCACTTAAGATATGGTTATACTCCTTGGAAAGAGTATAACACCTCTTACCAACGTGAGTTTTTCCCCTTAGGGGAACATGACGTTTGAAATCATGATAGCTCACATGGTGTATGTCGGTTAGAAGAACCTCCCAAATTTTTTAAGTCCTAAAATGAATAATAGAATAGCTTTTAGAAACTAAGTGTAAAGGCTCACAATTTTACTCAGATATTGATTTACATAAGAATTTAGCTATGAGATTTTCATCTATCAGTTTATAGTTACAGAGGGATTCCTTTTATACTTAGGCTGCATGATTTGAAATCAACTTGACTTCAGTCCTACTCAATTCATTATCAGAAAGAGTAAAATTCCAACTTTTAAAACTAAGTGTCATGGCTCAGGAGATTTATACAGTATGATTTATTATTCATTATTTATGATTTATATAAACCAATGTGATTCAATTACACTTAGCATGCATCATTTTACAAATTTATTCAAGCCAATGTGATTCAATTACACTTAGCATGCCAATGTGATTCAATTACACTTAGCATGCATCATTTTACAAATTTATATAAACATTGAGATATTATTTTAACTATGCATTCACCCCTACATGCTCAGCACATTCCAAAAGTACTGATCCACATATATGTCTATCATAATCAGATAGTTTGCAGCTTCCAGTCAGTAGGTGATGGGTTCTTTTGATTCGGTGACTCGAGCTAAATATAATTTTAGTAGCTTTTCTTTTATTCAGTCGTATTTATTTGGGATAGTTGGGTGTTATGTCTGGGCTACCTAAAATCAGTATTAGTAGAGTCTTCATATAGAGTCAGTAGGGTTAATATATTTTATTCCTGTTTTATTTTGTTAAAGCAGAGTTGGAATCATTTTAATTTTTTTTCATTGTTCATAATCAGAAATGATTTATCTTCCGCTTATTTAATTAAGATTTATGTATTTTATTTAGTTGCTCATGAGTTATGCCAGTAGGAGGGTTAGCTTGGGATCACTTGTGATCCTAAGCACCGTGTGACAACTAGGGGGTAGCCTCGGGTCGTTACAATCATACATGCCTTAATTTATGAATTTTTGAAGGTTCTTGATCATTTTCTCAAAAACTAAGCTTGAATTCCTTCTTTCTTTTGAAGAGGCTAAGATTTGTTCTTAAGGGAGAATGCCTTCTTTTGAGAGGATTTAGTTAAATGGGATAGCCAATTATGATTTTGGGACCCTGAACCCGTGGTATAGACCAAATGGGTAAAGGAAAAAGACCCAATTCCCATTGGTTAAACAGAAACAAAAGATGGAAAAAAAGGGAACGCGATGGAGCATACACCTCAGGCTCTGCTCCACAGGACTGAACCGTACGCTATGGGCTCTGTCATGGGCACTGGTACGGGTGAAATGGAGCATGCGCAGAGGGCTTATCTCGTTGTTGCTACTGTTTGGACAATCCAAAAACACCCTTACGCTCATTTAAAAATTTTAAAACCCACCCGAGATGCACCGTTGAAATCTTCAATCATGAATCAACTTAAAAATAAACTTTCCAAAATCGAGAAGGTCAAAAATAAAATCATCCAAGTTTAGGGGCTTTAGAAATGACTAAGTCCCAACAATTATAGAATATTCATCCTCAAATGAGACTGGTTAGGCTGAGAATACTGAAGAAACTATGATCATAGATTAAACATGCTTGACTGGAAACATGATTACCTGACTGAGTCTGAAACATGATACATGGCTAAACTTATTTCATGAATACATACAAGGACATGAGAATCGTTATAAGGCTGAGATAAAAAATGAGAGAGTCAACTTATGAGTACCCATTACTTCAAGGTAGATCTTGTTTCATGGAGAAAGGTTGTGAGGTTTAGTACATGTAAACTCGGTGTATTGGAAAATCTCCCCCTTGGGATAGTTCATCCCCCGGATGATACTGACTTGGCTGAAATACTAAGGAAAGACTAAGATGATGCACGGGGCACTTACGAACTTAATTATGACTGAATATTTGGAATCTGAAACATAATGCATGGACTGTACTAGATTCAAAATTTACATGGATACAGATAAACTATTTCTTGGAATGGCCATATTCATGATACATCAGATAGTAAAACTAGATCGGAAGAAGGGAAAACCATTGGAACTTGCCTGTCTGACAACTAACTGAACTACTTACTAAACGGACTAAATTATAATGAAAGTTTATACTCAACTAAACATTCCACTTCAAAACTAAACTTCACTAGAGGCTACTGGAAATATTCATACAGGCATTGATAACTCTACATACTGAAATTTGAACCGAACTAAATTATCTCACTATGTTCAAGCCTACTCAAATATACAAAGTGCACACATAACACTGTAATACTAGCCTAAATTATGAATTCGATACCCCCTATATTTTCACAACTCCTCATCTCATGAATAATTCTTATTATCACTTCAACAACTACATTTAACCTCTTACAAAACATTTACTAAAGCGCATTGCATTCATCCACATATATGCAAACATGACATTCAAGCCTATCTTCATAACAAAATATGCCCTTCTAAACAGACACCCATTAAAACATCTACCTCATATCCTCCAAACCTTAATTATTGAAAACATCTATGCATTGCCCTAAGAAAACACATACAAAACTTCAACTAATCATGACATATATCAAAAACATAGCGTCAGTCTTTCTTCACACTTACAGTATTAGATAAAACATGGATTCGACAATCTTTCAT
The DNA here is from genome assembly GCF_002878395.1 of Capsicum annuum. Classification (NCBI taxonomy): domain Eukaryota; kingdom Viridiplantae; phylum Streptophyta; class Magnoliopsida; order Solanales; family Solanaceae; genus Capsicum; species Capsicum annuum. The sequence goes on from NC_061116.1 coordinate 33,919,109, forward strand.
CAATAAGAAAAATTCACTCCCTCTTATCTAAACAACTATTTATCATCGCTAGCTTGCATAAGGAAAAGTCACTAAAAGGTTAGAGCATGAGGACCTGAAACATAAAAGGATATTATGCCTGAATTGACACTTTACTGAGGCCTGAGGAATAGAGTATCAAAATTATGGATTCATTACATAGATCAAAACATAGGATATATATTACATAGTTTGAAGCTCACTTATAATGAAAAGTGTAGTATGAGTACTAGAACTGAACATACTGTAAAGCATGAGTACATGAGTCATGAGCTACATAACTTGAGTTTACAGTATCCTGAGTTCATGGAACATGATTTGCACTGCTGAGTGGATTGGAACTCCAAATTCTAGGAGCTGGGAGACTACATAATTTTTCATAATATGCACGGATATGAGGTATGATCATAAAACTTACATGTAAAGCATGAGTAGATATCGTTATGACTGAAGTACTAAACTTTTCACTGAGATCGAATGGGTTGGGCATCTCCCTCGCTAATGTTGTTCTATAGCACCCTGGCATCATTACTAGAATAGAAGAGCCTAACTTGGTTACTGGTCCTATCATCTCCACCTAACATAAAGCCATCATCTTGAGTCTGTGAGCATAATCTCTGAACTAAACTTTCACCACTTCACACTAGAGTATGAGGTATAATAAGGCACATAAATGATAACTCACCCTAAGAGACTATGTCTGATAATGTAACACCCACTACTGGTACATCCCTCTAATATACAAATTAATAGCTTTCTATAACCCCAATAATCACTATGCAACAACTTAAAAAATGACTAACTTTGAATTTTCTAGAGTATCCCCATACCATGAGTTCGCACCATCTAGTGCTTCAACATTACTTTCTACTAGATCAATCTTCAAAAATTCAAGCTTAGCTTCCAACACTTAACAGGGACATTATCAAACTCTTAATGAATCATACTAACTTCCTTTAGATCCTACTAATATAACATCTCTATACTTATAATTCAAATTAAAAATTTAAATTCTTGCATGCATTTTTTCAAGCCTACTGATTGACCTTCATACAACTAGCCCCATGGATATAAAATTTACTAAATCTAGATAATACTATACCCACATTACTACTGCTAAACTTTTAGGTTCATGCTTCTGACTCTAGGTCAGTTGCTACCATAGGATTTTGAGCATGTATCTAAAAAGACATCTAGCACCCTAAGCACTAAGGTACTACCCATCTATTAGATAACTTGTTCATTGGGAAACTGAAACTGAATGACTCTAATTCTACAATCAACTAGAGTGATTTTTAGAGGTATGGTAATCGGACAATTTTCGTATATCCATCCAGCTAATATAGATTTTCCCACTAGGGTGGATACTAAGAAGGGGTCTACTAGAGTTTCAGGACTGACACTGAATTTGACAGCTATGGGGGATTATAAAAAAATGAAGCTCTAGGTCTAGTAAAACATACACAAGAATATGAAAGGCCTATAATGTACCCATAATCATATCAGGGGAACTTTACTGATTATGTCTAGACTAGATTACATGGAGTCTATATTGATGCTGACCACTAGTGGCACTGAAAGTGGTGCCTGACAGAGTTAGGCGACCTACAAGAGCTGATAACTGATTGTAATAGCCCTGTTTGTGAAATTCTCTTCTTCTTTTAGCAAGTACTCGACATTCCCAAAGCCTATGGCCTGGCTAACCATAAGCAAAATACACACCACTGCCATCTCTACACTCACCCCTTATAATTTCTACCACATTCCTAGCAAAGCTGATTGGTACGACCACTGTACACACTACCCTAGTTCTTTGAGCCTGGCACACCATCATGACTGCCATTCCTGAACTTTGGTACTGAACACTAACTAAAGAAGGAGATGGGGCTGAAAACTTCGAATAAAATTAAGATCGGTTACTACCCTCCAACTTAGACTGAGAAAAATTAAAGCTACCTATAATGGCCCTCTTATTCTCCGTCTCTCTCTTTAAATTTAAGTTCTCCATTTGCTAAGCATGGATCATAAACATAGATATGTCAATATCCTTAATAAACATGGGATTTCTATAGTCCTTTACAACACTATCAGATATACCAGACATGAACTTACTCATTCTAGGCCTATTATCAGCCACCACTGAGGGAGCATACCTCGTTAACTTAGTAAATTTAAGCGAGTATTCCTTCACACTCATATTATGCTGCTTCAAATTAATAAACTCCAGCACCTTAGCTTTCCTTAACCCTAAAGTGAAAACCTTGTCTAAAAAGTTATGCCAAACTTCTCCCACTTCACTGGCCCTACATCTGTGCCCCTTTTTTCACTACTTATACAAGGTGTGAGCTACATACTGGAACTAGTAAGTAGCTAATTCTGAAATCTCACTAGATGTAATACCCATAACAACGGTCACCTTCTGAACCATATCAATGAACTCTTGTGGATCCTCATCAGATTTGTATACCAAAATCTAAGGTGGTTTCATTTAGGTGAAGTCAAAAATTCTAGCAGCGGTTGTATTAGCCACTAGATTGGATAGGACAGCAACTTACTAACTGTTCTAAGCTACTAATGAGTAAGCTAGGGTAGTAAAGGCAGCTCTAAACTTGGCGTAATAGACATGCTCATTCAGGGGATCTTCCTAAACAGGCGGAGGTGCGGGCTGATTCCAGTGTATTATTCTATTGTTTTTCTTGGGATCTATTTTCTGTAAATGGAAGGAAAAGTGAATTAGAAAGAGAGTTTAAATATAGCTCATGCTCATTCTCACTACATGAACACTAAAACAAGGGAAAATTTTCATAAAATGTCTTGTAGACTCTCGTCCATAGGTGTGGTGCATTTCATACTTTTGAACAAGACTTTACTCAATGCAACTTTTAGACTCCCTAGGAAACTATAAAACCTTAGACTCTAATACCAAGATTTGTAATGCCCCGAGAGTACACCACGGACGCCACACGGTGCGTATAGTTATAAGTTACGAAAAGTTAACCCTTGAGCTGGTACCTGCTGTAAGCACTTAATAAAATTGAGAACAAGGACATATGATGAAATTAACTGAAAAATACCATAAGGTTTTAAGTTATGAAAACAATACAACTAAATCCATCAAACTAAAACATGTGTGGAAATGCTAAAATCTGATAGATAGGACTGACAAACTAACGATTGTCTGAATTATCTTAAAGCCTCTCAACTAAATGAAGAGTTGATGGGACAAGCCCCAACTAACTCCGACTGACTAACTGAAAGGAAATACAGAAAAAAACATAATATTTCCTCCAAATATGAAGACTCACTACTACCATTGTTGCTGATAAGATGAACTATCTAAGTACATTCAGGAAACTGTATGTCTAAACCTATTATATTAAACATCATAGCGCAAGAAATTAGTATGCAGTAAGTACTTTGAATGTACTGGTATATGAGATAAGGTTAGGCTAAAATGCATGATTTTATGTTCATAATGTAAATGCTGGCTGAATGGAATGAGATAATTGATGCATAAAATATGATAAAGCTGTGAAATCTGAGAATACATACCAATCATATAACATGATTCTGAAATTTACTGTAAACATAAATACTAAATATAATAACGGAATAAATGATAACATGTATGCTATGGTCAATGCAAACTTGAAACTGAACTTTGTACTTAATACTGAATGGGACTATAGGAGATATCATTTAACCAACATGCCCATTCTAAGATATTAGAGTCCAACATGTGACCTCATTTAGAAAGGATTTAATGTCTTGACATTGGTACTAACAGTGGCTGTGTGGATCCACTAAGCTACTGAATACCTAGGGTATCAAGCCTAAACTTATGTGTGATCCCTGGGTATAGTCAAGACTAAACTGACGGGTGACCCCTGGGAGGTAGTTGAGCCTAAATTGATGAGTTACTCCTTATAACCCATGCTAGCTATGTGGTTCTACATATAGGGACTGCTACTAACTACTTCTCCTAACTGACAGGAAAGTCGTTGTCCTACATTCAATCGATGCTAAATCTTACTCCCAACTGAAAGACACTAATTACTAAATTAAACTGAGCTTAACTGAGCCATCAAATAAACATGGAACTAACTAAAAGACAAGGCTTATGATTTACTAAAAACCATTCTAAAGATACTAAAAAACTATGTAAACAGCTAAGTAGTGGGTTTTCATAAACCTAGATGACTCAATAGAAATATCAATAAGGACATATGGAATCTTTGACAACCATAATAGGGAATCATTACATAAAAACCATCACTTTGGCATTTTATCAAACACATGGAGAACAATACATTGACATGGGGATGGTTTTAAACATGATGAGATAGCACGATCACAAGACAAAATCATCAACTAAGAATTTATTCTAAATCTCATGAAATTTTTACAGGAACTACAACATTTAAAACATACTATAATCTATTCTGCGTGAAAACAATTGTAATCATGACTTGAAATTAAATTATAATTATATTGATGAACATATTTCAATATTAAAACATGTAAAGGCTCTTCCTATCAAAAAATTTTGGAAACAAAATACATGATCTAAATTCATAAGAGTTTCATGGAGATAATTTATAGTAACATGTAAAAATAATAACTTCAAACTTTAAAATGGGTTCTTGGACTCCATTGGTGAAAAAAACCTATGAATGAACATCACACATACCTTAATTGATGAATTTTTGATGGTTCTTGATGATTTTGTTGAAAACTAAGCTTGAATCCTTTGTTTCTTTTGAAGAGTCTAGGGTTTGTTCTTGAGACAAAAAGCCTTTTTTTGAGAGAAATTTGTAAATTAGGATAGCAAATTATGCATTTGGGACCCTAAATCTCGTGTTATGGACCTAATGGGTGAAGGGAAAACACCCAATTGCCTTTGGAAAAATAGAAAAAAAACTGGAAAATAAGGGTGCACGATGGAGCACAGGCCACGGGCTCTGGTCCATCAAACTAGTCCGGGCGCCGCGGGCTCAATCGCGGGCACCCCTACAAGTGAAATAGAGCACACACCATGGGTTTATCTCGGTGCTTATACTATTATAAAATCCTAAAACACCTTTACTTTTGTCCCAAAATTCTGTAAATCACTTGAGATGCACATTTGACGTCCCCGATCATGAATAAACTTAAAATTAACTTTCTAAAGTCAGGAAGGTCGAAAATGAAGTTTCAGGGCTTTAGAAATGACTACATCCTAACACTTTTGAAATTTCATAAATGTTGGACCTCTTTTATATACAATAGTAAGCTAGATTGAGATATGATCTTACGGGGCCTTATAGCTGTCAACCCAACCATCCTCTAGAACTTAGTTGGAGTCTAATTTTGACAGGTCTGATAGATTACCAGAAAAACTATTTCTTTCTTGTGACACATCAATAGGACCGTAATAGGTAAGTTTTCAAATTGTCTTTAATTTATTTTGTACTAACCTGACCCATTACCAACCAGACCCTATTTAAGTAATTTTTCGACCCATGACCGATCTAAACCATTAGCCATTCAAATTTCACCATTTCAAATGCATTTCTTACATTTTAATCACACCTCTTCAAATTATACACTCATAGAAACTCATAAACCCCAGAACTCTACATTTCTTTCCATTAAACACCACTACTCACTCCTCACTATTTAATCAAGTCCTTCAGTCACTAAGACCTCAACACTTGTGATGTACAATACCTATATACCTTGCACACTGAATTAGGATCATTCCACAGTTCATTTTCATTTAGCTATTCAGGTGTGGTTAAATTTTAGTTTAATTCTTCTCCTTACAGAATAAAATCAACACAACTACCAATTAATGTAAGTGTGTAAAAAGGTAGTTCTTTTAGGTTTTTTTTCTTATTTGTTGGTGTGGTCTGGAAACTCTAAGGGTGAAGTATGAGTAAAGAAAAACATTGATGGTAAGTTATTATGAATGAGTTAAGAATATGTGAAGTCTCATAAAACAATCAATTAATTTTAAAGTAAATTAGGTTGCCCACTAAGTGTTCGATGAAATTCCAAAGAAAAGTTTAAATAAACTATTAAGGATGGTGACTAAAGTGATAGACCGTCAAGATATTGAAGGTCTTCTAAGTTATCCATACTTAAGAGGATCAAAATAATCAATTTTTATTGAAGGTCTTCTAAGTTATCCATACTTAAGAGGATCAAAATAATCAATTTTTGTTAATATCTGATGGATTCACTAACGAAACATCAAGCTTCATGCAAAAATATTTGGCAAACCTTTTCAAGGATGGAATTTTTAGGTGGAAACTATTTATGCCTAATGGTTTAGGTGACAAACCGTCACTCCTCTGACAAACTATTTCCCCAATTTGCTATGTCTTACAAGTTTTTGATTTCAAATTTTTTTGTATGTATTATTTTGTGCTATGTATAACTCTATACCTTTTAGGTACTACACCCCCTAAATTTTCAGTAACTATAGAGGGAGAAAGACAAAGATTGGCAAGACATACATCTCTCTCAAGATTGAGACATTAAGCTTAAAAGGATATTTCGGGAAGTAGAGATCGCTATCTAAAATACATAACTGAGGGAGAAGAGGCACACTTATACCTCCAGTCTGAATAAGATAATGGGTCATCGAGTGAGGATTCTATAAGTGAGGGGGGAGCAATAACAACTCGAGCTGTATCACAAATAAAGGAGTGAATATTATGGTGCACTCAAACTTGAATAATGAACCTGGATAGAAACATGAGGAGGTGCTTTACAAAAAATATCAAGGGTGGGAGAGGCATACAATGGCAGGTTAAAGTATTCAAAAAACTCTATTATAATAGCCTTAAGCCAACACAATCAATGAGTATGAAAAGACTATATGCAGAATAGTGTCAGATAGTGATCACATCACTACCTGAGTATCTGGAGATTGAGTGGAAGTTTAATTAGAAGGTAGGATGTATAATCAAAGCTCTGGTCTTATGCTATTGTACTATTATCTATGTGTATTTCACAAATTATCTAGCAATTCTTAAGAAGGATTTTCTGAAGGGGCCAAAGGTATCTAACCTGAGAAATAAGGTGAGAAATCTAGTTTGGGGTATTTTAGTAGACATTTTAGACCAAACCATCAATTGAATCTTATCCAATCAGTATTGTATAGTTCAAACAGTCACCCTAAAGCTTAAGTACCAGATGGTCACTACCTCCACACAACGTCCATGGTAGTCTTGAGTATTAACAAGAAAGGGAGAACCATCTTGGTTTAACAATAAATAGAGTATAGCTAAATCATTAATTAGATTGAAAGATAAATTTTGGTAGGTGTGGTTAGGCAACAATTGAAACCTACCATGGGATGCTAACCTGGATCCACAGAGAGCTATAAGACAATAGAATAAGTTTAATGGAGGGGATAATGTTTAACTTTGTCTAACAGAATGCGAATGAGATATTTGTGAGTGCTTATAAGACAAATATTGCATTTGTTATCTCATGCCACATTATTGGGTTGTGTTACCAATCCAAGGTACCAATTATTAGTAGAGTTGACAATAAGGCAAAGGCGGTCATGAGGGAGGACATTGAAAAGACAAAAATGATACCATGTTGAAGGTGAGGCTTCACAAACCACTACCATTTGGACCCCAATATAATAATACAGTAGAGACTACTAAGATATCCATAGGTATACCCCTACCATTTGTTGTTGTCAAGAAGGGTCCTTTTACAGTAATTGGGATACTTTTATTCCAATCAATATTGAGACATCTGGTACTGCCTCCATGCCAGCTACTTACTCTGAGTATTGGTTTCCTATTAAGAATTTTTTGAAAGAAGTCAAGAAGAAATAAAAAAAAGTTACTAAATACATGGGCTAAGAATTCAAGCTATTCATGAATCAAATCATTAGTGGCTTTGAAGCTATAGGCTAATCTTCATGCCTATATGGATGACATAGAGGAGAGGTAAGCAACAAGATATAGGATTTGTCGATTCAAGATTTGGTTAATTTTATGACCGAATTAAAGCAGGCGGAAACTAACATTGCCTCATAGAAAAAAGCCCCCACTATTGGAGTCCCAAATACCATGATCATGGAATTAGATGATGATAAAAAAATTATGAATTTAATGGGGTGCTCGATGAGAGATAAGGGCAAAGAAATGAGTAAATATGGAGAAAAAAGAGATCAAGAAAGAGAAAGAGCAAAAATAAATTCATAAAAAGGAGCTCTAAGGAAACTAGCAAAAGCAGCAAGGAAAGATGAGGAAACCAGAATAAAATGAGTAAAACATGAGTTAGGTGGAATATCCTCTAGTTCTGCATCTATAGGTTTGACCACACCACTTGTGTTAGAAATGCCTACTTCAATGATTAAGGAAGTTGATTTATTAATCACACTGGTCGCTATTTCTAATTTTAAGGTCCAAGGACTTTCCCGACTCCCAAGCCTAAACACTTTGAAAACTCCTATCCCTTGAGCTTCTACTTTTATTGTTTATTAATTAAGTACAACATATTTTTAACTTAGTAGAGTGGGGTACATGTGAGGCTATCACCACGAGGTTTTTTGTTGCCTTTGTCTTTTTTCCTCGTGTGCTATCTAGTAGATCAAACATGTTTAGAATTTATTTTTTATTTTTGTCATTATGTTTTTTATTCATATATTGTATATACAAAATGATTATAATGATTAAATATAGTTGTTGTCTTTTGAAATTGAAAAAATGAGGACCAACTGAATACTTTCAAATTTGTGCCTATGTGTTGTTTCTATTTATTACTTGACTGCTACAAAAATCGTACTAGGGCTTAACAATCTATAGATAGGGGTAATAGATTTATGCTTGAGTATGAACTTGAAAGTTGGAAACAATGGTGTTGTTCCATTCTATTACTAGTAAGGCCTTTGTAATATTTCTTACTTTGTACATACAGCTAGAACTTGCACATTCTATTTTGTTAGGTGATAAGTTTGTTATTTAGGAGAGGATCACATGCCTTATTTGAACTTAGTCCACTTTGCCTAAAAGAACTTTCCTAATGATATATGTAAATACATTGATCATTATTTTGAGCCTATGTAATTTCTTTATTCAACAGTTGTTAGCCTTCCCTTGTCTATTATCAAACCACTAATTCGGTCTTTGTCCACCCTTTGAAATTATGCACCTCAATAAGATAAATTGCCTAAGTTGAGGGTGGCTGCTATAGAGAATTGTTGGTACCCTTAGGGGTTTCACCACACATCGAGGGACCAGGTCCCTCAAAATCAATCATAGATAATAAAAATCTACAGTGTAGGAAAAGTAAAGGTTATGTAGGAAAATAACAACACACAAGATTTAATGTGGAAACCCCCTTGATCAAGGGTGGAAAAACAACGGCTTGCCCTCACACGCACCAAAGAAATCAAGTAAAATAAACCTCTTGATTAAAACTCTATTTCACCATAACTCTGTGCTTCTACTGTGTAACGCTCTAGAAGCACCCCCTGGACGTCACATGGTTCTCAAGACTGGGAGTAGTCCAAAGCGAACCCAAAAAGCCTACTTAACCTTAAGAGAAAAGTGAACTAACATATTAGTATCTGAAGGTAAATAAATTCATAGCTTAACTTAGAGTCTTTAAATTTGGAATCTTACACAAACATTTTGAACTTAAAACATAAACATCTTGACAAGTCTCTAATTCTTACTAGAGAGACTCTAGGACAGATCCCAGCTGACAAAAACATAAATTTTTGTCAAATGACATAACCTGACCTAAGTCCTTATTGAAATAGGCATCCCAAGTCCGATCGGGATTAGAGACCACCCCGGTTACCCAACCCAACCTTATGTCACCTGCCCTGAGTTGGTTGAATTTCGAAAATATTATAAGATAGCATTACTATCTAGATTATAGACTTTGGGATAGGTCTATTATCGAGACCATACCAATCGAGCCAGATTATCCTATACCACCCGCCAAACCATACCCAGCCAAAAATCCCATGAATCCAACAATAACCAAATAAGTTACATTAATCATTAAATAATACTAAAACGAAATATGATAGAACACTAAGAAATTTTTTCCAATGATGTTAGCCCCAATACCAATACCAATACCAATACTAAGGTTTACACCAATACAAATCCCGCCCATACCAACCCATAATAGGTTCATAAAGACCTCTAACCAAAAGAATACTAAAATTTTGTTGGGACATGCACCCAACCATAGCCAAAACTAATATCCTTAAAAATATCAAAGTATGATATAACATCTATGAAATGAAGCCTTCCAATAAGATGGAATCTTATCAAATCAATCCAAAGTTAACCCCTAAATGTCCGAATGGTAAGTAGGAGAAGTAGAATGATCGGTTCCTGCATCGTATGGTGATACTGCAGCCTAAAGATGGGTTAGCGAGTGAATACTAGCATAAACTAAGGATAGGGATAAAATAATGCCAATTATAAAACCAAGAAAAACCATCCATATACACACACCATATATATATAAATATATATATATATATATAATAATAACCATGCCGGGAAAAAGAACCAGGGTTTAGCATGTCATTTAAAAATTTACCTAGGTTGTGTAGCTTTGCCTTCCTATACCACACACAAACTAAATGGGTTCAGCTCCCCCTGCTGAAAGGGACCCAGTGCATGACGCTGCATGATTAGTGAAAAGAACCTGGGGTATCTAGTACATCCCCCAAAATATAGTGTGGCATCATGTACACAGTCACTAGGACCAACCTTATGTTGGAAAACATGAGTTTTAAGTTTAGGTCCCTTCAGGACCTCTACCATCAATGACGTTGCTACATATCCCATATTAAGCACAATTAAAACCATTTTCCAGCATAACCATTATTCCATTATTATTAATCATGGCTATTAGATAGTGGTATCATCATATTGACTATAACTTGCAAGTATTGTCCTCAGCCAAACCTTTTTAAGATCAAGGAAATCCCATGTACCCGTAGATCATATTATCCAATTAACTTGGGGGATTCCTATGTACCCCACAAGTATGTTTATTAATCCAAACCCTTTAAACCATTCATATCATTTAGGTTTCCATTACCAAGTTTAAACCATGCATAAGATCCATTGAAAACCCAATATTATAGTGAAATCATTGTTATATTCATTTTATCAAACACATTGGAGGCATAGTATTTAAAAAACCAAAATACATTACCAAATAACTATTCCAATGCAACCAACTATCCAAAACCATCATTAATGCATATAGACACATGATTAAAATATGGGAAAACCATAACCAAAATTCCCAAATCATATTTTAAAATTAAAAATCATATAACATTCAACTAATGAAACCTTTTCATAAAACCATGACTTTTGTTGTAAATAACAATGAGAAAAGAGAACATGTCTTAAACCCAGAAGATGATAAAGAGAAATCACCAAGACTAGCCCCAATTTACTCCTTAAGATAAAACCCTAGCTTCTTTTGCCCAAAACTCTAGAGAGGATTTAAGAGTATTTTTCAAGTGTTTAAGAATAGAATAGTAGGGAAAATAACCTCCAAATAGGAATATAAGTAGTGGGGTCTTATCAGGATAAGTGGGGATATTTCTAGATTTCCTCTATTTAAACTGCATTTATTTCCATTCATAGGGTACGACTGGCCCTTATAAGTCATACCCATCCAGTACAAGTGGTACCCACCTCTTGTACCCTACGTTTTATCCTTGGATTTAATAATGTCCAAGGAACAACACACCAAAACACAAGTCGTATCCAAGTGTAAGACTAGTACCTATAAATCGTACCCCTGGCTTAATAGAATCCCAGGAGATTTGAACACTGACCACCATACGAGTATTGGGTACAACTCGTACCTTGGCTCATAACTCATGGTAAGCCACTCGTACTCATATCCAACCCAAGTCACTAATTCCAAAGTTAAGTGAAGAATCCAAACAACCTATATCTATTGATACAACTCGTACCACCCAAGTTGTACCCATACCAGTAACTAAATCCACCCTACCAACTAACACTAGTCAGGATACAATTAGACTATACCACCTGAACACAAGTGTACGACTTGTTCCCTTAGTCGTATCTTACCTAGAAACTTGAAATCAAGGAAATTTTCTAAGGTCCTAAAACTAGGGTGTTTCAGTCTTCTCCACTAGGAACATTCATCCCCGAATGACTGACAAGGTAGGGGTAACCAAACGCATGGTTTATTTGCATTATCAAATATATTTCTAATATTTAACAAAGTTTGAAAGCAAATAGGCAAGGATATTAATCTTTCCTTTAACAAATTTAAAAAATAAAGATGTGTTTAAGACACATACCTTCCGCATGAATCCTAGGAGCAAACAATAGATGTGGATACTTGGATGTCATGTGCTTCTCCACTTCTAATTTAGCTTCTTCTACCTTATGGTTCATAGAACCATAAACGTATCCATATCCTTGGTTCTTAACCAACGAACCTTTCTATTAAAGATCTCAATTGGCACTTCATCATAAGACACTAAATCTGAGACACCCAACCCATCCAAAGGAAAAATTGAAGAAGGATCACCAATGCACTTCCTTAACAAGGAAACATGATTTACCAGATGAACGATGCTCAAACTAGATGGCAACTCCAACTCATAAGCCACATAACAATCCTTTGTAGAAATAATATAAAGACTAATAAACCAGTAAATAAACTTCCCATTCTTACCAAACTGCATCACTCCCTTTATGGGAGATACTTTTAAGAACACCTTATCCCCAACATCAAAATCCAAGTCTCTACGCCTTATGTTCGCATAGGACTTTTGCCAACTTTAGGACGCCTTAAGTTGTAATACCCAAAAAAATCCAAACCAATATTAGTACCATACTTCAAGAACATTCATACTATATCATGGTTCTTTTATAGTTTTTTTATCAAGTTAGATGTATATTAAGTCTTCAAATAGCTCCCAGCTATCAAACGAATTAATAGATTCCTTACCGATTGAATTCTTGGGAAGGATATTGCTATAGTCAACTTTAAATGAGCATATATCTTGTTATGCTACAAATTATTGAGCTCATGACCTACTGAAAGATATATAATTAATTTATCCTTCCAAAGATACCAATTTCTCCTAAATCTAATATCAGAGCAAAGAGTTATGCCCATTTTACTCCAACATATCAGGCTAGAAAACTAAGTGACAACATTTTGTGATAACGTATCACAAGTCTGACAGCTAATCATGAATGTCGTCAGTCCTGGGAAAAAACCCAAAATTTCCAGCTCCTAGGTGATGACCTAGGCTGATGGGCTATCTTGGATTTGACAGCTTATCAGCCTTGGTCGTCAGCTAATAAATTTAGCAATTAGGAAGTGGTTTTGTCAGGGTATTTTTGTCTTTTCCTTTGCTTCCCACAACATAAAACACTCAAGGGACATAACTTTCTGCTATTTTTCTTCAGTTAAACACCTAAAAAATTCTCTCATACACTCTCAACCACAAGATTAAGCTTTTCTCTAAAGATCATCTCCTGAAGAACCAGAACATTTGCTCCCAAAGAGGTTAAACCCTAGTCAAGAAAAATCAAGAACAAGCCTAAGGATTTCTTTAAGAACCTTGAAGAAACATTAGATCTATTTCAAGATCAATCTTTAAGGTATGCATAATTTTTATCCATGGATCCCTTTCATCCATGAAGCTCAAGAATCATGTTTTAAATTACAAATTGAAATTTTTTTGTTGTGTTATGGTTATATTCATGTTGATAATTATTGTTTAAGTTCAAGGTTGTATCTTGATATGTTTTCATAAAGCATAAAAGTAGGATAGTTGTAACCCATGAATTTTGGATGGATTAAGATTGTTATGTTGATAAACATACCTATGCCAAAAATTGTTCATGTAAGGTGCTTGATGAAATGCCTAAGAAACTAGATATGATGCAATATAGCTAAATTGTGAATAAGTGAAGGATTCATGATATGCCACAATGATCTAATGATTTTAATGTTGATATTATGTCCTGTAAATATTGTTGGATTGTTCATCAACTAGTCTTATGAGATTATGCTATATTTACCTGCAAAAATCCTACTTATGTAAAAGATGTACCATAAGCATGTACTTCATGAAATTCCCCAAGTTATGATATTATGGATTGTTGATGTTGGTCATGCATTCAAGAAATTCATGTTTGTCAGTTTCCTTCCAATGAGTCCTGGGGGTACTCGCACCTGAAAAATATAGTTATGTGCCTAGAGATATGTCATGTTATCATGATACTCACAGTTAAGCCATGATCCATAGAATTCAGTCAGTCATGTGACTCAGGAAAACTCAAAAATCTCAGTAGTTCAGTAATCTTAGTAATCTCAACTAGTTATCATCTTTCAGTACGTATTCAGTTTAGAACCTCAGTAATCCCATTAGCTAGTAAAGTTTAGCCTTATTTAGAGAGAAAGTAGAATTCAACAGTATTCCAAGTAATATCTCAATGACTACAGTACTCTCAGTAAATCCACAAACATCAGTACATTATGTCAGTCAACAGAACTTAGTAAACTTAGTTTAGCTCCGCTAAATATTTCCACTAAAATCAGTTTAGCTAATCACTTTAATTCAGTTAATCAGTTTAGCTCAGCTAAGTCAATTTAGTTTTTTTCAGTTGGGAGTAGGATTCAGCACCCTAGTAAGCTTAGGGATGGGGACTCACCTGCTAGATAGGACTGAGATCCATTAAAGCAATCCCTAAGTTCTTGAACTACGTAGCCAGCGTAGTTTGAGATATCCCTAAACATATGGCTAATGCATCTCATTTGAGTTTACCTGATAGCAAGAGTAGATGGAAAGAGCTACCAAATAGAATACGGTTTACTCACATGTTGTCTCTACCCATGGCACGGTATTAACACCCTTTAAGCTGGGGTTATAGGTTGGACCCCACCAGTTAAAATTTGAGGCATGTCGATTAAATGGCTACTTCCTATAGTCTCAATTTCAGCCTCATTCTCAGTCTTAGTAAAAGAACTCAGATAGTTCTTCAGATTTCATGACTGTCAAATATAGTTAACTCAAATATAGTACGAAACTCAGTTAGTTCCATCAGATTTAGGACTGTTAGATACAGTCACTCATGTTATCAGTTATCAGAACTCATATTATCAGTATTCACATTCATGACTGTCAGATACGATCAAGTATATCAGTTTTTTATATTCATAGCTGTCAGATACAGCCAATCAGATTAATTTTTTATAATTAGACTATCAGATACAGTCAACTAGACCAATTCTACATAATCAGAACTGTCAAAAATAGTTATTCATGTATAAGTAATATAGTTTCAGTCCTTAAGTATTCAATAATACAGTAATAGTTCCCTACTTATTAGTAACTTACATATCAATATTAGTAAACTCAATTAATCAGTATCTCAGTATCAGTAAGCTTATGTTGTAAGTATTCTGACTCAGTAGTCAGTATCTCCGTGAGTTCAGTTATAGTTACGTATGCATGTATGTATTCTCAAATTCATGATAGTCAGTCAGCTAGTATTTTGCATGCATATGAACCCTATTGCATTTAGCCTACCTCACTTGTATACCAGTATATTCAAAGTACTAGCACATTTGTGCTATGGTTTCTTAAACCATAGGTTTAGAAACATGAGCTCCAGAGTATCAGTAGCATTCCAGATTTCTGTAGACAGAGTCAACAGTGAGTCCTCATCATTCGAGGATGATAGTATTTGATTAGTTCATTCTTTTAGTACTTATTTATTTCATTAGATGGAGTTAGTTGGGGACATGTCTCATCAACTCCTTATTAAGAGAGTTTAGAGGCTTTCAGACTATAGCATGTCAGACAGTTATTTCAGATTTGTTTTGGTATTTTTATACCATTGTATACATTATTCTTATCTAATGTTTAGTTACAGTTATGTATGCATGTATGTATTATCACGTTCATGATAGTCAGTCAGCTAGTATTATTCAAGCATATAAACCCTATTGTATTTACCCAACCTCACTTGCATACCAGTACATTTAAAGTACTGACGTATTTGCATTATGGTGTCTTATACCATAGGTTTAGAAGCACAAGCTCCAGAGCATCAGTAGCATTCCAGATTTCTATAGACAGAGTCAATAGTGAGTCCTCATTATTTGAAAATGATAATATTTGAGTCCTCATCTTTTAGTACTTATTTATTTCTGTGGATGGAGTTAGTTATTATTCAAACAGTTTAAAGGCTTTCAGACAATAGCATATCAAACAACTATTTTATATTTGTTTTGGTATTGTTATACTATTTTCAGACATTGTTCTTATCAGATGTTTATTCAGATTTGAATCTTATGACTGTTTAGTACATGTTTTTGCATTTTTCAGTATTTTATGCAGTATACAGGTGCAGATATTAGTCATGGGCTAGCTTGTGGTCCTTTGGGATCACGAGCACCGTGTAGCATTTTTGTTCAGAAAATCGAGCGTTACAAACTTGGTATCAGAGCCTAAGGTTCAATTATATCTTAGGAAGTCTGAAAAGCCATATCTATTAGAGTCTTGTACATGCGTGTGTTGTGCATCACACTTATATGCTCGAGGCCATTAGATGTTTTAGCAATAGTTTCCTTTCTTTCATGTTTCAAATTATGCTATATAAAGGTTTCTTAAGAAACTCATGTAGATTGTCATCATGCTCCACTCATGTCAACTCCGCCTTACTTTTAAGGTAACAGAAGTAGTGAATCTCAAGTCCTAAAGATAAGGCTTAAAGATAAGGCTTCCCAGACGGTCCCTACAGATAGTTATGGGATTTTCCATATACTCAGATAGTATCCCTCAATTCCATTATGTTTCAAAGTTTTACAAATCTCATTCATGATCATAAGAACTCATTCTTGAACCCATATTTACATATTCCACCAAATCCCTTCTCCGAATCCTATGATAGCATATGACTAGAGTTACAAGCATGAACCCAGGGGTTTAGCAGTAATAGAGTTGGGATAGTATTATCTAGATTAATCAGATTATGTATTCATAAGGATAGTTATGCCAGAATGAATTAGTAGGCTTGAACAGTGTGAGTTAGAAATTTAAGTTTATTGACTTGAAATTAAGCATTAAGGTGTGAATGTGATATTAGTAGTATATGAGAAAACAAAGGCAGATGATGTATTTAGTAAGGTGAGCATGTGTCGATCAGAGTGTAAGTATGTGATGATTATTAAAGTTCAGTTCAGAGATTTGTTAAGTGCTCATAGACTTATGATGATGGCTTAAAGACAGGGGGGATAGTAGATCAAATACGTAATTCAAGCTCTCAAATTTCAGTAGTGGTGCTAGTATGTACAGAAAAGCAGTTAGGGAAAACGATTCTCGACCTATCCTTATCTTAGTGTAAAGATCCACTCTAGTGCCATCATCAAAAATGATATGACCAATAAATGCAACAGACCTTAGCCAAAATTCGCACTTACTAAATTTGGTAAATAGCTGATGATATCTGAGAGTCTGAAGTACTGTCTCGAGATGGTTTGCATGATTGCGCTCACTGCGGGATAGACCAGAATATCATCTATGAATACTGTGACAAACATGTTCAAGTACTTCTTAAACACAGGGTTCATCAAGTCCATGAAAGTGGATAGGGCGTTGGTAAGACCAAATGACATGACTAGAAATTCAAAATGGCCATACCGGTACGAAAAACTATTTTTAAAATGTCACATTCTTTGACTTTGAGCTGGTGATAACCGGATCTAAGGTATATCTTTGAGAAATAACTGGAAACCTGAAGTAGGTCAAACAAGTCATCGATTCTTAGAAGAGGATACTTGTTCTTGACTGTGACCTTATTGAGTTGACGGTAGTTTACACACATCCTAAGAGAAACGTTTTTCTTGTGCCACTACAGGGAAATGCTGGGCCTAATGAATCCCTTATCTAAGAGATCCTTCAATTGTTCTTTCAGTTCTCTGAGCACTGGAAGTGCTATTCTATATGGCGGAATCGATATAGGTTGAGTATCTGAAAGAAGATCAATGACAAAGTCTATTTACCTTACGAGAGGAATTCGTAAAAGATTTTTGAGAAACATATCTGAATATTCAAAAACAACTGGAACTGATTTAAGACTGGGAGCTTTGAAACTAGTTTCCTTAACTCAAACAAGATGATAAAAACATCCTTTAGATATCATGTTTTGTGTCTGAAGGTAGGAAATAAGTTGATCTCTGAATGCTAAAGTACTATCCTTCCACTCAAGGATGGGTTCATTCGGAAATTAAAATGGACTATTCTTTTTTTGCAGTCGACTGTAGCATAGAAGGAATGAAGCCAATCCTTACCGAGAATGGCATCAAAATCAGTCATCTCTAGTTTTACTATTGTCTGCAGAAGTGACTTTCTGAAATATCATAATTGGGCAGTTCCTGTATACCCGCCAGGCTATGATAGTTTTACCTACTAGGTTAGAGACTAAAAAGGGCTCTGCTAGGATTTTGGGACTGATTATGAAATCGCCTGCTATAGAGGGAGGAACAAAATACAAAGAAACTCCTAGATCTAGCAAAGATTAAAAATACACATGAAAGATCTGTAACATACCAGTAACTACATCAGGAGAATTTTCCTAATCTTGTTGGGACTGCAGAGTATAGAGATGATTTGGGAGTTGCCTACTAGTAGCACTGATGGTGGCACCCTACTGATTTGGGCGACTGGACTGAGCTGAAGAGCAGAGATAACTCTGATAACCTAACTGAGGGATGTCTCTGACTCTATGGCCTAGCTTACCATAATTGAAACATACATCACTACCAGCTCTGCAAGCACCCTTTTGGTTCTTACCACAAGTCTGACAAAGGGGATTAGTTCAAGCCTTTCTAACACTGTCCTGAGACTTAGAGTCTGGCACTCTATCTCTGTTACTCTCCCTAAAATTACGAACTGGAGCACTGGCTGAAGAAGGGGCTGGAACTGATGACTTAGGACGAAACTGGGAATGGTTTCCTCCTTCTGATTTAGGTTGAGCGAAGTTAAAACTACCTATCTTTGCTCTCTTATTCTGCTTCTCCCTCTGCTTAATCTTCTGCTTCTCTTTCTGCTGAGCATGAGTCATAAGCCTAGCTAAATTCATGTAACTATTCAACATGGCGGATATGCACTCATTAACCACACTATCATTCACCCCTGAAATGAAGTTACTCATCTTGGCTCTGCTATCTGCAACCATATGAGGGACATATCTGGCTAGAGTAAACTTAAGAGAATACTCTTTCACCATCATATTTCCCTACCTGATGTTGATGAATTCTAGCACCATAGCCTCTCAAAGCTATTAGGGAAAGAATAAGTATAAGAATGCAGTGACAAACTCTTCCAACTCTATAGGACCTGTATTATCTGACCTCTCTGACTTCCACTGTTTGAACCAAGTATGAACCTCTTTCTTGGAGGAAAGGTTTTGGACATCTATAAATAGAAGACCCCCTTCTCATACCATAAAATAATAGCATCCACAATGTAGTCTTTAGAGAGTCATTGCTCAAAAATCTCAACAGTTGTCACCCCAACGATGTTTGTCACCTTCTGCACCTGATCAAGGAATTCCTAAGGGTCCTCATCTACCTTGGACCCGAGAAAGAATGGAGGATTCATTCGGGTGAAGTCTCGAATCCTAGCTGTGGCTAAATTGGCCACTGGGATGGCCGGAATAACTGTTGGTCGCTCATTCTAAGCAGCAACTAACTAAGCAAGAGTAGTAAATACGGCCCTAAACTCTGCATGAGAAACATGTTCGTCCAAGGGATCTTCTTAGACAAGGTGGGTTCTTCTCTTGGGAGGCATGTTCTGAAATAAGGAGGAGAAACTAATTAGACAGAGAGATTAGATTAAGATTATGCTCACTGGCATGACATGACTACTAAAAGAAGGGAAACTATTCCTAAAATATCTTATATCCTCCTGCACATAAATGTGGCACACAACACACCCATGCACAAGACTCTACTAGATGCGATTTTCAAACTTCCTAGGATATTCGTGA
Organism: Capsicum annuum; assembly: GCF_002878395.1. Taxonomy (NCBI): domain Eukaryota; kingdom Viridiplantae; phylum Streptophyta; class Magnoliopsida; order Solanales; family Solanaceae; genus Capsicum; species Capsicum annuum. Next base: position 33,939,178 of record NC_061116.1, read on the forward strand.
ACCTTAGGCTTTGATACCAAGTTTGTAACGCCCCAAATCTGGTACTTAGAATGTTACACGGTTGTCATAACCCTGAAGGACGACAAGCTAACCCATGACTAATATTTGTACCTATATACTGCATAAAATACTTTATAATGCGGAAACATAAACTGAAAGGCCCTAAGGTTCAACTCTGAACATGATCTGAATAATATAAGATTTGTGTGGGGTAATAGAATACCCAACACAAAAGTTAACATACTAAAGTTTGAAATATGATAGTCTAGAAAGCCTCTAATTGAATAAATAGTCTGTGTAAGAATTTGATGGGACATGTCCACAACTAACTCCAACTAATAAACGTATTAATGAGATAATAGGGAAATAATCATTTCTTCAAAATATGAGGACTCACTTCTAACTCTGTCTGCTGATATCTTAAATCTACTATTGCTCTGGAGCTAGTGTCTCTGAACCTATGGTATAAGACACCATAGCACAAATGCATCAGTACTTTGAATATACTGGTATGCATGTGAGGAAGGCTGAATGCATGGTGTTCATATGCATGAACAATAATAATAACTGAGTAACTATCATAAGCGTGAGAATACATGAATGAGACATAATAACTGACACTAATACTGTGATTACATAATTACTGAATCTGAATATAGTTGATAACATGAGTGACTATATCTGATAGTCCTGAATCTAATGGAACTATCTGAGTTCCGTACTATATCTAAGTTGACGGTATCTGACAATCTTGAAATCTAAAGAACTATCTGAGTTCTATTACTGAGGTTGATTGACAATATCTGACAATCCTAATTCTGTAACATGAAACTGTGGGAAATAGTTATCTAACCGACATACCCCTGATACACCATTATGGATGAGTTGGGTTCCAATCTCTAAAGCCAATTGGAAAGGTGTCAATACCGTATCACTAGTGAGGACAAGCTTTGGGCGACCCTTATATGATAGTGTCCCCTACATAAAAAAGTGTGGCCCTTTTCTGACAGTGCTTATCCACCTCATCAACCCTCATCGGACAATGTTAATGTCTCAACCTATGCTGGCTACATAGTTCTGGAATGCAAGGATTACTTTTAAGAATCACTCCCTCATTTGATAGTGTGTATTCCCATCTTTGGGTTCACTCGGTGTAAATTCCTACTCCCATCTGAATAGACTCTGAACATGATTTACTGAACTGAACATGGGCTGAGTTACCAAATTGCATTGACTGATGGAATACTACTGATATCTAATATCTGACTGAGCTCATGAGATCAAGGAGATTTCCTGAGTCATAAGACTGTCTAAAGTCTAAGGATCATAGCTTGACTGAGAATATCATGGAAACATGACATGGCTCTAGGCACACAACTAATATTTCGAGTACGAGTACCCCTTGGACTCGATGGAAGGAAACTGACCAAGCATAACTTACTTGAACATATAACTAACATCATAATCCATAATATATTTATAAAAGCATTTCATCAAAACATATTATAGGCATAACTTGTACATACATGGGGATCTTATGGTATCATGCTAATTAGGCACTTTTCCTTCATCTAGGCATTCAATCAAGCATATTGTAGACATGGTACATGTAAACATCATTGTACAATAATTAAACATCATGGTTCAATTCTAATTTCTTTATTCAAGGGTTTAGTTATAGGTTTGCATGAATTTATATCTATAATAATTTATCCCACATAGTATTTATCACCCAATATGGAATAGATAGGGAACGACTCTACCATTCTATAATTGGTTCACCAGGGAACCTAATGACAACCATATGGGTTAGACAGTCCAAGGACATGTAATAAGAGTGTAACCAATCCATTACCAAAATGACATCAAAGTCTACCATATCCAGTTTAAATAGATCTACCAAGGTCTGCCTATTACCAACAGATACCACGCATACCCTATAGAATCTCTTAACACTAATAGAGATATCTATCGAGGTAGAAACAAAAAAGGATTTGAAACAACCTCAGGATCAAAACCAATACAAACAACCACAAATGGGATTACATAATAAGGAGTGGACCCTAGATCAAGCAGATAATAAATGTCACAAGAAAAGAGTTGTAACATACTTGTAATGAAATTAGGTGATGCCTCAGATTCCTGATGAGATACAACAACATAAAACCTATTCTATCCTGTGACAATACAGAAGCAAGAGTAAATACCGAAGACACATCACTAGGCACATGAGTAGAAGATGAAGTAACTGAAGCTTTGACCGCTCCCTAAGATCCTTTACCAACTAGAAAATTCTTGAGCATATAGCCTAGATGGCCATATTTAAAACACTTTTCCCTGCCTTCGCCATAATAATCCCAATGAAGATGACCATAGGACAGGCAAGGACGGCATGAAAAAGCTGACTGGCCCCTACTCACCTGATATTAGTCACCCATGTATCCAAAAATTATCACCACATTACAAAAGGCTATTATCTGACTACCTCGGGAAAGAAGAGCTAGCAATAGATACAGAACCAAAACATCCCTAATTTTTCTTTGGTTGTTTATCTTCATATCAACCGTCTTGCTGCTGGGCAACATTTTGCTTAGAAAACCTACTCATCTTAACCATTTTTTCTTAAAAATCTTCCAGTTTCCTCTATTAATCCTCTACCTACTGTATGTGGATAACCAACCTCGAAATATCTATTTCCTTGATCAACCAACCAGTCCTACTTATAAGGATAACATCCTAAGATATCCCAGAAGTGAACTTTCTCATTCTTTCCCTCATGTCAGCCACTAAATAAAAAGCACACCTTTATAGCTGATAAAACTTCAAGGCATATTACTTGAAAGATATTTTACCTTGCTTGAGATTGAAAAACTCCTCCATCTTCGCTTCTCTCAGCTCTTGAGGAAAGAAAATATCAAGAAAAGAATTAGAAAAAGCATCCCACAAAGACAACTCCTCCGAATCACTTCTATCCCTATCCTACTCTTTGTACCATTGGTATACAATATCCTTGAGCTGATAAGCTGCAAAGTTTACACCTTTCACATTAGTAACCAACATTACCCTGAATACCTTCTCCATTTCATTCAAGAATGATTGAGGACCCTCCTCTACCTTCACACCAATAAAAGTAGTAGGATTCAGCTACATTAACTGACCAACCCTTATCGCCTAAGAAGACAACCCACCAGATGCATTCCGCTCAGCCTGAGCAGCGACTAATTGAGAAACAACATGAATGGATTGGAAAAATTCTATAATAGTCACCTCACCATGAGGAGGACTAATAGTAATTCGAGAAACTCTATAACAATCAGGGATATGGCCCTAAGAGAGAGTGCGAACTCCAAGTATAGGACTTACCCCTTCAACATCATCTCCAAATAGGATAGAGTAATTTCTTGTGTTTCAGATCATCGATGCATGATCTTAAAATTTAAAAACTAAAGATTTGAGAGAATTCTAGGATTTTTCTCCAAACTTAAAAATAGAAAACCAAGAAAGTGGAATATTCCTAAAAGCCCTGTAGTCTCTTTCTTATGAGTGTGGCACACTACACATCCCTAAAAGTAACTCTACTAGAAGATACCATCCCACATGACCATTAATCTAAAGCTCTAATGCCAACTTGACATGGACCTGACTTGGGGCCTTATCATAATGGGAGTCCCATGTATGACCAAGACCAGAGACCACCCTTGTTACCCAACCCAATCTCTAGCCTCCTGCCCTAAGTTTGCCAAATTTCAAACATATAATATAATAGCATAACTATCTAGATTATAGACTATAGTATAGGTCTATTACTAAGACCAGCCCAAATGAGTCCAATCGTCCAACCATACAAATCCAAACCAAACCATGGATCTGACCATAACCAAATAAGTTACAATAATAATTAAATAATATCAAAAGGTAATACGATGGAACAGTGAGAAATTTTGTCCAATGATGTCAGTCCCAATACCAATACCAATACGAATGCTGACAACAATACCTTTTCCACCCATACAAACCCATAGTAGTTCCATAAAATCCTCTATCCAAAAGAATAACAAAATCAGGTTGGGATTTTCCCCTAACCATAGCCAAATCCAATATCAATAAAAATATCAAAGTATAACATAACATCTATGAAAGAAAACCTTCAAAACAGATGGAAGTTCAAAACAGATGGAAGTTCAACACTTTAATCTAAAGTTGGCCCTGAATGTCCGAATGCTAATGAGGAGGAGTGGCATAACTGGTTCCTACATTGCATAAAGATACAGCCACCTAATGAAGGGTTAATGGGTGAATGCTAGCATGAACTCAGGATAAGGATAAAATAATGCCAATTATAAAACATCCATATGCACACACAACATACATATATATTTATATAAATATATATATATATATATATATATATATATATATATATATATATATATATACTACCATGATGGTAAAGGGAACCTAGTTTATCATGACATTTAAAATCTTTTCCAGGGCTGTGTAGCTTTGCCATCCTAAACCACCCGCGGGCTATATGGGTTCAGCTCCCCCTGATGAAAGATCCCCAGTATGTGAAGCCACAGGATTGAAGAAAAGAACTTAGGGTGACTAATACATCTCCCAAAATATAAAGTGTGACATCATGTGCACGGTCACTAGGAGAAACCTCATGTCAGCAAACATGAGTTTCCAGTTTATGTCTTCCGAGAGCTCCATCTTTTATGAATTTGCTATGCATCCCCCCCTTTAAGTCCAATTAAAATCATTTTCCAACCAAACCATTATTCCATTATTATTAATCAAGGCTATTAGATATTGGTATCGTCATACCAACTATAACTTACAAGTATTATCCTTAGCAAAACGTTTTTGAAATCAAGGGATTCCCATGTACCCATAGATCACATTATCCAATTAACTCGGGGGATTCTCATGTACCCCACAAGTATGTTTAGTAAGCTAAACCAATCCAAAATCTTTGAAACCATTCATATCATTTAGGGTTCCATTACAAAGTTTAAACAATGCATAAGTTCCATTGAAAAATAAATATTATAGTAAAAACATTGTTATAGGCATTTTACCAAACACATTAGGGGCATAGTATTTCAAAAACCAAAATCTATTTTAAAATAACCATTCCCATGTAACAAATTTTAAAAAATAACCATTAATGCATATCAAAGCAAAATTAAAATGTGTGAAATCTATAACCAAGTATTTATAACAAAAAATCCCAAATCATATTTGAAAACCTAAAATCATACAACATTCAAATCATCAAAACATTGTATAAAAATATGCCTTTAGTTTGAACTAACAATGAGGGAAGAGAAAATTACTTAAACTAAGAAGATGATGGAGAGAAATCACCAAGACAAGACCCAATTTACTCCCTAAAATAAAACCCTAGCGTCATTTCCCCAAAAATCTAGGGAGGATTTAAGAGTGTTTTCCAAGTTTTTATGAATAGAATAGTAGGGAAAATAACCTCCTAATAGGAATATAAGTCATGGGGTCTTATTAAGATATGTGGGAAAATGTCCAGATTGCCCTCACTTAAAATGCATTTATTTCTGATCACAGGGTATGACTGACCCATATGAGTCGTACTCGCCCTGTACGAGTGGTACCTACCTCTCTTACCCTAGGCTATCCCCTTGGACCCAACATGCTCCAAGTTATGATACACCTAAACGTAAGTCGTATCCAAGTGTACGTCTAGTGCACATAAATCATACCCCTAGCAGAACAGAATCCTAGGAGGTTTGAACACTGGCCACCATACGAGTCATGGGTACAATTCGTACCCTGGATCATGACTAATAGTGAGACACTCATACTCAGATCCAACCTAAGTCACTAAGTCCAAAGTTAAGTGAAGAAACCAAAAAACCCATATCCAACGATATGACTCGTAACATCAAAGTAGTACATATTCCAGTGACTAAATTCACCCAAAAAACCAATACTGGTCAGTATATGACTTGACCATATGACCCGTACCCAAATGCAAGACTTATTCCCTAAGTTGTATCTTTCCTAGAAAAATGACATTAAGGAAATTTACTAAGGTCTAGAAAATGGGGTGTTTTGTCAAATAACTAAATACTTTTGCCTATGAATAGAAGTTTGATAAATTAGGCTCTCGAACTATAAGGAGTCACCAAATGTCACGATATAAGTGATGATGCATATCGTCATTCGTGTTGCGGAAAACTTTCACTAGAACTAATATTATAAGAAAATATAGCACATAGACATATATGTGGGTCAGCGGATATGGAATGTACTAAGTATATATGGGTGAATGCATAAGTTAAATGATAACTGACTATTCGTATAAACTTTCACATAATGAATTCTAAGTGTAAATGATTCACCTTTCTCTTGAATAAAAACCAAATACTACAAAATCATGAAAATGCATAATAATAAACACTGTGAGCCATAACACTTAGTTTATAAAAGCTTTACTTTTTATTCTTTCTTTGAGATATTCTTCTAACCAACATAAACCATGTGAGCTACCATGGAGTCCAATATCTTAGCCATGTTAGGGAGATCTATTCTACCATTGCCATCAGAATAGAACCTTAACATAAGTGATCACTGAACTTTATTCATATTGGGAAAAAAAATCACCCTACAGTGGCTCGTAGTTTGAAGAAATTTAGTATATGCTCATCCGCATTCCCTTCTAGGTGATAAATACTACTCCCAGAATACTTATATGCTCATACGTTAAGAAATCCACTTAAAATAGCATAAAGCTTTATAGAATGAGAACTTGTAATGCTTCTATTTGCTTTAAATCCTAATCAAGATGAAAAGTTATGGATTTAATGTCTTATGTTTAGAACAAAAGATCATGCTTTTCTTTAAACTATGTTATAGAACATATCAATGGATCTGAATAACATAAAATTCTTGTAAACTCAATAATTATACTTAGGTATTTGAAATCATGCTTTAGTTCATAGAAATTCTTAAAAAACATATGCTAAATAATCATCGCGAAATATTTAAACAATATCTCAATCAAGATAATGAAATTTAAATCACAATATCAATCTTATAAGTCAAAACATGAATATATGCAAATCTTGATGCACTTTAAGTTTTCAATCTCATGGTCGTATCATAATTCAAGAATATGGCTATTTGGGTATGAACACTAATTCAATAAGTAAATTCAATTATAAAACCATGCACTTTTTTCATAAACATGAAAGAATAACTTGTTCATAAGCCCCACATACTTGAATTTTTTTAGTTGTGTAGAGAGTTTGAATCATTGGACTTTAGGGATGAGTTTGTGTGAGATGAATCCTAATCTTGATGTTCTTCAAGATGGGAGGAGAAAATATTGCTATATGATTGAGGAATTGAGGAAAATAACACCTCCTTAAGGGTTATAGGTACTGAATGGGAAGTTAGAAGAGAGGAAAGGACCAAAAATCCCCTAGATGAACTTTAAGAAATTAGTCGCCAGTCTTTACGACTCAACCATTTGACTCGTATGGAAGGGTACAACTATGTCGCTCAACTTGTAAGCTTGTCAGACTCTAAGAGGGTACAAACTGGTCAATATATGATTCCCACCTACTACTAGTATCATGTTTATACAAATCTTAGCCCTCCATTCATAGCTTGGTCGGAATATCAGGGAGTCTATACTGATGGACTAATGACTTACATTAATATGACTCGTACACTATATGATGACTTCTGGGGTTCAAGTTGTACCTATAATAGAATATCAACCATGCCACACTTCCTTGTATATGACTAATACATACCATTCGTATGTTGTACATAGGACTCAAGAAAAAAGTCGTATGATGTACAAAATCTTCTAGACATAGGGTATTACAATATCTCCCTCTTGAAAACATTTGTCCTAAAATATAATTCATCTAGGATTTGGATTTGGAAAAGAATAAACACCTCCACATTGATATTTACAACCAAGCTTACCTTAGGTAGGGACAGAATTGGAGTTAAAGAGATGAGGATACTTGGCATTTTGTCTTCTTCAACTTCCTAAGTGGCCCCATCAACTAATTGGTTCATCCAAAGAACTTTCACTGATGCAATTTCCTTATTCCTTAGCCTTCAGACCTGCCTATCAAGTATCTCAAACAAGAATTTCTTCATACATCAAGTTATATTTGACCCTAATACTCTCTAGGGAAACTTCAATCGGTGGATTTCCCGTACACTTCTTGAGCATCGAGACATGGAACATTGGGTATATTGTAGCTAACTCTGTCATAAGACTCAACTTGTAAGAAACCTCTCCTACACGCTTTACTATCTCATAAGGACCAACAAATCATGGACCTAATTTCCCTTTCTTTCCAAATCTCGTTATTCCCTTTATACACGACACGATCAAGAATACCCAATTGCCTACTTCAAACTTCAACTATTTCTGTTTTACATCAGCATACGATTTCTTACAGCTCTAAGCAGTTATCAATCTCTCACAAATCAACTAAACCTTTTCCATAGCTTCTAGAAAAGAATTTGGACACATCAAGGCCGATTTACCAACCTCAACTCATCCTATAGGTGACCTACACCTACGCCCATACAGCACTTCAAATGAAGCCATCTGAATTCTAGAATGTTAACTATTATTATAAGAAAACTTAATCAAAGGCATATGGTCATCCCAAATTTCATTAAAGTCTAAAACACAAGCCCTCAACATGTCTTCTAGTATTTGAATCATACATTTAGACTGACCATCGATCTGCAGATGAAATGCAGTACAAAGCTTAACTTTTGTACCAAGTCCCTTCTTAAAATATTGCCAAAACTGTGAGCCTCTCTCTGAAATAATGGATAAAGATATCCCATAAGGTCTTACTAAATCATGGGCTTATATTCTAGCACAACCCTCTATGGTATCTGAAGTCTTAACTTGTAAAAAGTGGGCTGACATAATAATTCAATCTACTATGACTCAAATTGAATCATGCTTACGGCTTGTACGAGGCAAACTAGTGATGAAATCCATATTCAATACTTCCCACGTCCAAGTAGGGATACTATTCTCTTGCAATGTACCACTCGGTCTTTGGTTTTGAATATTAACTTGCTAACAATTGGGGCACTTGGCTACAAACTCTTCTATGTCCCTCTTAATACCATCCCACTAATAAATTTATTATAAGTTATGATACGTCTTAGTAGCACCAGGATGAACGGAATACCTAGAACTATGAGATTTCGATATTATCCTTTCCCTCTACTCATCGACATTCAGAATACGAAGTCTACCTTGATGACAAAGTACACCATCTCCTCCTTAGGAGAAAACCTCAACCTTCTATTGATCAATTGCCTACAAAATCTACAAGTATGGGATTATTACACTATTTCACCTTCACTTCCACTACCTAAGTAGATTCTAAGCTATTCAGAACTACTACTCCCACATCATCAGCATCGAGCAAACATACTCCTAAATGAGCCAATCTATGTACCTCTTTAACAAACTTATATTCTTCCTTCTTCACATGAGACACACTACACATAGATAGCCTGCTTAGCACATTTTCCACTACGTTAGCCTTACCTGAAAGATAGAGCATATTTATGTCATAATCTTTTGATAACTCCAACCACCTCCTTTGATTAAAAGTTAGCTCCCTTTGAAAAAATACATACTGAAGACTCTTATGGTCAGTGAAAACATCAACATGCATACCATAAAGGTAGTACCTTGAAATTTTCAAGGAAAAAACCATAGTAGCTAACTCCAAGTCATGTGTTGCATAGTTTTTTTCGTCATCCTTAAGTTTTCTAGAGGCATAAGCTATCACTCTCCCATGTTTTATCAACACACAACCTAGCCCAACTCTGGAAGCATCACAATACACAACAAATCTATCTAACCCTTCCGACAAAACTAACACTGGTGCTGAAGTCAATCTATCCTTCAACTCATGAAAACTCTTCTCACACTTATCTAACCATATGAACTTCACTTTATTTTGGGTTAACTTAGTTAATGGTGCATCTATAGAGGAGAACCCTTCAAAAAGTCTTATAAAATGCCCAGTCAAACCCAAAAAGCTCTAGATATGGGATAGAGTGATGGGTCTAGGCTAGTGCTTCACTTCATTTGTCTTCTAATTATCTACATGAATACTAGCCCTTGAAATGGCTTGCCCTAAGAAGGTAAAATATTTTAATCAAAACTCACATTTACCAAACCTTGCATATAATTGACGGTCCTTGAGGGTTTGCACCACTATTCTTAAATGGTCTGCATGGTCTTCCTCACTCATGGAATACACCAGTATGTCATCTATAAAGATAATGACAAACATATCCAAATACAGCTTGAAGACCCTGTTCAATAAATCCATAAAGGTTGTAGGAGCATTTGTCAGTCCAAACGACATTACCATAAACTCAAAAAATCCATACCTTGTTCGAAAAGCTTTTTATGGAATGTCTTTTGCACTAAATTTAAACTAATGGTATCCTGACCTAAGGTCAATCTTAGAGAATCATCTAGCACCCTAAAGATGATCAACTAAATCATTTATTCTAGGAATGTGATACTTGTTCTTGATTGTAACCTTGTCTAGCTGTCTATAATCAATAAATATTTTGAAAGTGCCATTTTTCTTGCACATGAAAAGGACTGGAGCTCCCCATGGAGAGACACTAGGTCTTATAAAACCTTTATCCAAAGGGTCCATAATTTGTTCCTCTAACTCTCTAAGTTCGGTCAGAGCCATACGATATAGAGGAATAGAGATAGGCTAAGTCTCAGGAAAAAGATAAATACAAAATTCTATTTCATAATTTAGAGGTTCCCTGGAAGATCTTTGAGGAAGACCTCAAGAAACTCATTGACTACATGGACTGATTAAACTGTTGGGACATAAGACTTAGTATCGTTGACACAAACTAAATGGTATGTCTACACTTTTAATATCAACTTGCTGGCCTTGAGATAGCAGATGAAATAATATTTGGGAGAAATAGAACTACCCTTCCACTAAAAAACTACCTCATCTAGAAACTGAAACGTCACAGCATGGGTGCGACAATCTATCAATGCATAGCATGAATGAATCCCATCCATAACTATAATGACATCAAAGTCTACCATCTCTAATTCTATTAAATCCGCTAGTATTACTTTATGGAGGACAGTGATAGGAAACTTTTTACAGACTCTTCTTATAATAATTGACTAACCTATTGGGGTAGAAACTAAGAAGGGCTTAGAGAGATTTTCAAGGTCTACCCTACATTTTATTGCAACCAATGGAGTTACATAAGAGAGATTTGATCCTGGGTCTAACAACATAGATACATCAATGTGAAAGGTACCAAGCATACCAGTGACAACATCTGGTGAACTCTCTTGCTCCTGATGAGATAGTAAAGAATAGAATCGATTCTGGCACTAACTACCATCGTTAATAGATGATGCACCCTATGGAGGGACTTGGAAACTTGGCTAAGTTGGTGCTTCCCTGATTAGAATAAGAACACTCCTTGATTATGTGGCCCATCATTCCACAACCATAACAACCCTTTTTTACCATCAAATACTCACTAGAATGGATCCTACCATATTTTTAATATATTGGATAACTAGACCTCCCAACTACATAATTCAAAAACCTGGAACTCAAAGTCCTATCACACTTCTCCTGCGTGGTCCTATGTGTAGGGCACTTGCAAAAGATGGCACGAGCATCCATAACCAACATTGAAACTACAAAATCTTCCCCTTTCAGACCTTAGCTGACTATGCTCAAACTGTCCAGTCCCAGCCCTCTTATTTCTTTTCTCTCCTTCTATTAAATTTTTTACCATAATGTGTTGAGCATGAGTTTTCAACCAAGCAATATCCATATCCACAATCAGCAAAGCAGTCCTGTATTTCTCGATTCCTAAATGAGACACCCAGTAACGAACATACTTATACAAGCTCTAGATTAAGATAACAACTAGGTAGCACACTTAGACAATTGAGTGAACTTAAGGAAGTACTCCTTCAGTTTCATAGAGCTATACCTCAGGTTCATGAACTCGTACACCTTAGCCCCCCTCATCTCACGTAGAACAGACCTACCCAAAAAAGTATTTTAAAATACCTGCTAACTTATAGCAGCTATATTCTCACCCCTAAATTCCTTCCACATAACAACCAATCATAAGCAATATCTTTCAGCCTATAGTATGCCAACTCTACACTATCCTCTTCAGTAATATGTATAATCTGAGTAATCTTTCTTATCTCATCAATAAAGATCAAAGGATCCTCATACACCTTGGAACCATAGAACTCTGGTAGATTTATTCTCAAAAATTCCTAAATTTTAGCTGCAGTTAAATTGCAATTTTGCTAAAATGGACCTGCTGCCTTTTTGCTTCCCTGAATATTGGCAGTAGTAGATTGGGCCTTTGCTTGAAAGGTAACCCAAAATTTAGCATGAGACACATTCTCATTCAAAGGGTCGGCGTACCGTGATAGATGATGACTATTTTTGTGGGCATCATCTCGATGATGAGGCAAATTCTATCATGTAAAAGCACAAGAAAAGGCAAATAGAGGCAATTGTATACATAATATATCATGAATGAAATAATGATTCCTAACTCCTCCTATAGCCTCTTGCTTATAAATGTGGGGAGCTTCACATCCATGTTCAAGAATCTACGTAACGTGGCTTGTCTGACTCCCTAGGACTCTTCAAAACCTTAGGCTCTGATACCAAGTTTGTAATGCCCCAAAAGTACCCCTTAGATGTCGCACAGTTCTCCAGACTACGAGTAGTCCCAACCTAACCCATAAAGCCTACATACCTTGAAACACATTATAAAAGTGAACTAACATATTAGAATCTAAAGGTAACTAATATCATATCTTAAAAGAGAGTCTTTAACTTGGAAATCTTACACATATATTTTGACAAGATACTAATTCTTACTAGACACTAATTCTGACTAGAGAGCCACGAAGATAGACCCCAGTTAACCCAAACATAAACTGACGTCAAATAATAAAATACTTTTATCTACAGACAAAAGTCAGATAAACTGGGTCCTCGTACTACAAGGACTCACCAAATGTTAGGATGTAAGTGATGATGCCTATAGTCAATCATGCTGCTGGAAATAAGCACCAGAATCTACATTATTAGGCAATATAGCACATAGACATATATGCGGGTAAGTACCTCTATAATATACAGAGTATGCAGGGGTGAATTTATAAGTAAAATAATAACTGATTATTCATATAAACTTTCAAATGATGCATGCTAAGTGTAAATGACACACCTTGAGCTAAAATAAAACAAAGACTATAAAATCATGTACATTCACAATAAAGCATAATAATAAACTTTGTTAGCCACAACACTTAGTTTCTAAAAACTTTACTTTTTATTATTTCTTTGGGATATTCTTCTAACTAATATAAAGCATTCTTCTAACTGATACAAAACATGTGACCTACCGTGGAGTCCAATATCTTACCCACATCAGGGAAAGTTATTCTACCCTTGATATCAAAATAAAACCTTAACTTGAGAAATCACTGAACTTCATCCATATTGGTAAAAAAATTAATATACAGCGGCTCATAGTTTCTAGGAATTTAGGGTATGCTCATCCTTATTCCTTTCACCATGATCAATACTACTCCCAGAATTCTTATATGCTTATACTTTATGAAATCCACCTTAAAATAGCTTAAGGGTTTATAGAATGAAAACTAGATATGCTTCTCTTTTCTTTAAATCATAATTAAGATGAATAGTTGTTGATTTCATGTATTATCTTAAGATAAAATGATCAATCCCTGCATTATCTTATTAGATTCATTAAAACACATCATACCATAACTTGTTCTAGAAATAGGTCTGAGGATTAGGTCCTATACATAGCATTCACTAAATGTCCAAATTTTCTTCTGCATTATTAGGCTCTTGACTATTCCCATTAGCTGCATGCAATTTTTTTACCCTTTTTACCTGTTCATTTAAGAAACCTTCACCTTGAAGTATCTCAAGAGATATAATATAATCAGACCTTCCATTTATATCCTTGAGCAATTTCATATTAAGAAGATTGTTCTGACTGCAAACTCTTTCTCCCTCTTGCACTTAAAATAATTTGTTAGACTTGGGAACCTAATTGAGTTTAAGTTCCCAGTAGGATGATAGAGGTGTGATTAAATACTTTTTTGTCCATCAGGTAATATGAGCATATTCATGTTTTTCAAAGGTCTTAAACCTTTGGGATAAGTGCTTTCCTACTGAACATGTCTAAAATTTTCCATTCTTGCTCTAAGCCAGCTTTGACAGTCTTTTTTTAGGTCTCCATCTCTTCTACAGTAAGTGCACAAGGATTTATGTGCTTTGTTTTTAATGTTTTGAACAACCTTTTCTTGTTACCTAGAATTTTGAGTTTTTCTATGATGCCCAAGGTCCTTACCAATATTGACTCCTTGAATAGATATGTTAGAAAGGATTTATGAGGATGAAGTCCACTGAAGGCTTTTTTTGATTTTCCCCTTAGATGGATCGGGTATCTCTCCAACTCTTCATTCTTTTGAAATACAGACGTAAGATGATTTTTGAAATCCTACAATTTTTCTTCAAGATAAAACTGAAACTTTGATGCTTCTTTCTTCCCTCTACTCTCAGAAGCATTTACTTTCTCTAATTGACCCACCAAGCTAATATTTTCAACATTGAGCTTAGCAACTTGTTGCTTAGTTTCAGATATCTGGAGAGTCAAAGTTATCAATTCAAACTCCAACTCTTTTATCTTTCCTTCTATAGTATTGTTTTTATCTTTATGCATTGTTTTTCTCTTTATCACATGAACTATTAGCTTTCTCCAGTTGATTAACTTAGCTTAAATTTTCTGATTTTAACTTAGTAACCTTCTCTTCAATTTTAGATATTTGGGGAGTTAGAGAAATTAATTCAAGATCTTGATATTCCATTTTTTCTTCTAGAACAATTTTTTCTTAGTCATTTCACACAAAGAGTAAATCAACATATTTTCAACCCTTTTTATCTTTCTAGAAGAATAGTTGTCCAAGTTTTCTTTAAGGTCAGAAAGTGTTACCTTTTTTTCTTCTTCATCTACAGGGTTTGCAATGAAGGTAAATAAGGAATCAAAGGTCACTTTCGTATCCTCCACTGCTAGTATGGAAGTATCTTCCTACTTCCCATCTATCTTAAATTCATTAGAGGATCTCCCCACATGGCTAGATCCAGCCTTACTGCATAATCCATTGTAATATTTTTTCTTGATTTTACAAGGACCTAGTTCCTGTTAATTCATTTGTCCCCTCCATTATTGTGATAATCTTGATAGTCCATTTAATGCACTGGACAATCCTTAATATAATGTTTGGGACTTCAACATCTGTGATAAACTTCCATAGTGCCTCCCTTTTTGTTGCTACTCCCACTTCTTTTAAACTGGCCAATTTGTCTCATAGCTCTAACTATTCTTTTTGGGAAATAGGTAAAATCACTGTCTTCTTTAATAAATTCTTATTTAAATGATTTTAGTGTAAGCTATTTCTCCCTTTTTGCATCCATTTTTTCATGCCCTTGCTATTTTTTAAGTTCATGAGTCTTCAGATTCCTAATGAGTTCATCCATGGTGAGAGTTTTAAAGTTTCTATCCTCAATAATAGCATCCACTTTTATTTCCAAGGATTTTTCACACCTATTTTATGAAGAAATTAATTCTCCTAAGCAGTGCAACTCACTAGTGATAGAAGTAAACCTGGTATGCATCTCCTGAAGAGTCTCTCTTTATTTCATTATGAAGGTTTCATACTTAGTGTTCAACTTCTCAAATTTTGAATTCTTCACATTAATGGTTCCTACATGAGTTTTCAAGTAGTCCCAAATTTCCTTAGTTGTTTCCCAAGCTGAAATCCAATTGTATTTACCTGGTCCTATGCCACAAATAAGAAATTTTTTGGCTTTATAGTTTTTCTCACTTTTTTTCTTGTCTTCATCATTGAACTCCCTCCTTCTTCTTATAACCATTCTTGCCACTCCTCCTTCTTTTACTTCTCTAACATGAACATGAGCATCATCAAGAATTATGTCCATCAGTTCATAACCCTCAACCATGATGAGGTCAAACATCCTTGTTTTTCACCACCCATAGTGCTGTCCATTAAATTTAGGTGGTGTAGTGGTAGATTTCACTTTTTCTAGGTTAGGTAGAGCAGCCATGCTAACCAAGACACTCTAGGTGCTAACCTTTTAGAGTGACCTTGCACTAATACCAATTTTTGAAGCCTTTGGGGGATGCACCACATAGTGAGGGACCAGGTCCCTCAAAATCAATCATAGGCAATCAAATAATAAAGTACAAGAAAAGAAAAGGATATGCAGAAAAATAGCAACACACAAGAATTAACATGGAAACTCCCTTACTCAAGGGAGGAAAAACCATGGCTTTCCCTCACAAGCACCAAAGAAATTCACTTTAATCAACCTGTTGATTACATACTCAATTTTAGCCAAACTCTAGGCTTCTCCTACTAGTAATAACTCTACTACAGCCTCAACTTGGCAACTCTACCAAGACTCCTCAACACTGGTTAACTTTAACTAGTTTCAGACTTGGGCAACTCTACCTAAGAAATTCTCTCAACAAAAGAAAACACTACTCTTATAGAATGAGTAGTTCGAATACAATTAAGGACTAAAGAACACTCTCTCTTTTAGTTTACTACAAAGATAAGAACATGAGTAACACTTGAACTAAATTAAAAAAGAGTTTTTGTTGCCTGTCTTTCTCTCTTTATGATTTTACAAAATATACTTGGTGAAGAAGCATTTTTTCCCATTATAGATGAGTGATGATTAGGGATAAAATATCATTGGATCAGATGTCCTATTTAGTACAAGAAACACATGCATGTTTGTTACACAAGAGGACAAAACTATGCAGACATGTATGCCGACTTTACTGTACCATGAACATCTAGGGACCTGTTCCCTTGTAGTTAGCTGATCATCATCAAAACTACATATACAAAAAAGGTTGACTAGTGAAGAAGGGTATGAAAAAATAGGGGTGAATTAAAGAATATCCTAGGAGTACACACAGACAAGGAAGAACAAAAAAAATAAAAGGAAGAAAAATACAAAGACAATGAAATATTCAAGAATTTTGGCACATTCTTTGAAGGGAATTGTTAAATGAATGAGTTGAATAAGTGAGAAGTGTAACTTAGGTGGGCTTTTATAATAATGCATGAAAAAGAGGGTTGATTCATTAATTCAAAATATATCTTAACTACAACCAAACTTCATTAAAAACTGAATAAAGTCTTGTAGTGATACTAGTTAACTGGTTGAAAGATCTAGTAGAATGGTAAGGAAAAGATTATGGTTACATATGTGCATTCTTTGAAGTTTGTTGTGAGAATTAGTGTAGTACCCCAAAAAAAAAATCCAAAACAATATTAGAGCCATGTACAAGATCATGCATAGTACATCATGGTTCTTTTATGGTGTTATGAGTAATTTAGATGTATATTAAGGCTTCAAATAACTCCCAGCTATCAGACGAATCAAAACATTCCTTACCGATTGAATTCATGAGAAGGATATTAGTATAGTCAACTTCAAACGAGTATATCTCTCATTATACTTGGATTTTTTGAGCTCATGCCCTATAATTATATAGATAATTGAATTATCTTTCCAACGATTCAAATTTTTCCTAAATATGATATCAAAGCAAACAGTTATTCCTATTTTACTCCACCATGTCAAGATGGAAACAGTATGACGACATTCGTGATAGCTTATCACATTTATGATGCCCTATCACAAAGGTCGTCAGCCTTAGGCAGAAACTAGCTCTTAAGTGATGTCATTCATGATAGCTTATCACATTTGTCATGCCCTATCACCAAGGTCATCAGCCTTAGTTAGAAACCAGCTCCTAAGTGATGACATTCGTGATAGCTCATCACATTTGTGATGCCCTATCACGAAGGTCGTCAGCTATGATTTTTCAGCAACTGGGAATTTATTTCATAAGGGTATTTTGGTTATTTCCTTCACCTTCCACGACTTATAACCCTAAAGAGGCATAGTTTTTCCCATTTTTCTTTAATTAAGCATCTCAAAAACCCTCTTTGACACTCTTAACCACAAGATTAGGGTTTCCATCAAACTCATCTCTCAAAAGCAAGATTCAAGCCTTTGTCCAAGATAATTGAGAATTAAGCTTCCAAATCCAAGAAATCTCCAGCAAATCATCAAGATTTTCTTTCTACGATATGCGTAGTATTCATCTATGGATCCAATCCATTCATAGAGCTCAAGAACCATGTTTTAAAAATTATTTCGTAAACTTTTTTGTGGTGATATGAGTATGTACATGTTGATGATTGTTGTTTAAGTTTCAATGTGATGACTAAAGGTTTTTTCATGGAATATATATGTTTGTTAATTGGAAACAATGAACTTTCGGTGGTTTAATATGGTGCAACTATGAAACCCACCTATGCCTTAAAGAATGCATGCAAGGTGTTTGATAAATGCTTAGGATGCTAAAAATTCATGTTTGTATGGTTTTGTGACATCTAAATGACAAGTCCATGTTAGCTATATACTTCAATATGAATTCCATGATTTTCATGTGTTGCTATTATGGTGGTATGAAGCATGTAAGATAATGGAGATATACAATATGTACACAAAACATATCCATGCATTCCTAAAAATGTTTAAGATGTTGAATAACTATATGAAATATGATATCCCCTACTTATGATATTATGAAATGTGGACTCAAATCTTATGATCTAGTCATGTCATGTGTGTCAGTTTCCTTCTATCTAGCCCTGGGGGTATTCGTACCTAAAAAACATAGTTATGTGCCTAGAGACATGTCATGTTGTCACGATAATCTCAGTCAAGCTATAATCTATAGAAATCAGTCAGTCATGTGACTTAGGAAACCTCAGAAATCTCATGATCTCAGTTAACTCTCAGATAATAGTACTACTCCATCAGTCAATGGAAGTCAGTTAATCTGTCCATGTACATTCAGTTGTATCATGTTTACTATCTTCAGATGGGAGTAAAAGTTAGCATCGAGTGAACCCAAGGATAGGAACTCACCTACCAGTTTAGGGTGTGATTCTAAGCAGTCATCCTTGTGTTCTAGAACTTCGTAGCCAGCATAGGTTAAGACATCTTAGCCTGTCAGATTAGGGTTGATGAGGTGGCGTAACCTGTCAGTTTAGGGTTCCCACCATTCCCCTTTTGAATACCTGCCAGCTAATGGTTATCCATAACTGTTCTTACTAGTGGCGCGGTATTGACACCCCTCTAGTTGGGGCCTAGATTGGACCCCAACTTAGCTATATGCGTTATTAGGGCATGTTCGTTAAACAACTACCTCCCACAATTTCAGAATCAGTCTCCATAAAAAAACTCAGATAGGTGTTCAGATTTCAGTATATCAAGACTGTTAGACATAGTCAAACTCAATTACAGTATAGAAATCAGATAGTTCCATCAGATTCAGGATTGTCAGATATAGTCGCCCATGTTATCAGAATTTCAGTATCAGCCATGTTAGCCGTCAGTAAACCATTTATTAGCATACAGGACTAGCTATCATGCACCCATAATTTCAATTACTACGTATGCATATTTGTACTCTTATGTTCATGTCAGTCAGACATTTAGCACTGTTCATGCATGTAAACCCTATTTATATTTAGTCTACCTCACTCATATACTCAATGCATTCCCTCGTACTGAAGCATTTACGCTATGGTGCTTTCTTTTAATGTTACACTATAGGTTCAGAGACACGAGCTTCAGATCAGCAATAACAGTAGCATTTCAAATCGCAGAGATTCAGTAAGTCCTCTTCATTTGAGAACAATATGATTTGATTTATTCATTATTATTTTAGCAAGTTATCAGTTTATGGAGTTAGTTGGAGACATGTTCCTTCAACTCCTTATTCAAAAAATACTTAGAGGATTTGAGATTCAGTATTCAGACTTATGTTCAGATTTGATTCAGTTTTCAGTTGTTTTAGGTATCTTTCACCCATATGGATGTTATGTTTTGACAGATTTTTTATTCAGTTTAACCTTATGGCCTTTTATGTTTATGTTTCCATATTTTATGATATATTATGCAGTATACAGGTACCGGTATCAGTCAGAAGTTAGCTTGTGGTCCTTCGGGGTCATAAGCACCATGTAGCATTCCAATTTAGAAAATCGGGTGGTTACAAACTTGGTATCAAATCCTAAGGTTCAATAGAGTCCTAAGAAGTCTGAAAGGCGCATCTTGTAGTGTCTTGTACATGGGTGTATTGCGCGCCACATTTATGTATAGGAGGTTATGTGATATTTTAGGAACAGTTCGCTTTCATCAGTATTCATGTCATGCTAGTAAACATAATTTCAAGTCAGTCTCTCAGTCTTATCTGCTTTTCTCTTATTTCAGAAACATGCCTCCAAAGAGAAGAAATCAGCCAGCTCCTCAGCCCGAAGATCCTTTGGGAGAATATTTTTCTCATGCAGAGTTCAGGACCACATTTAGAACTCTTGCTTAGTCTGTAGCTACCCAGAATGAATGACCAGCAGTCGTTCCAGTCAACCCAGTGGCCCATTTAGTAGCATCTAGGATTTAGGACTTCACCTGAATGAACCCTTCGTCCTTCTTTGGGTCTAAGCCAGACGAGGATCCTCAGGAATTCATTGACCAAGTCTAGAAGGTCATTGATATCATGGGAGTCACTTCTTATCAGAGTGCCAATTTAGCCGTATACTAATTACAGGATGTCTCTCACACTTGGTATGAGCAGTGGTTAGCAGAAAGGTTAGAGGATGCAGGTCATGTTGAGTGGGAAGAATTTGTCACGGCTTTCTTAGACAGATTCTTTCCCCAAAAGCTGAGAGAGGCCAAAGTTCTTGAGTTCATCAATACCGGGCAGGGAAATATAACAGTTAGAGATTATTCTCTTAGATTTACTTAGCTAGCCAGAAATGCCCCTTATGTGGTTGCAGACAACAGGGCTAAAATTAGCAAGTTCATGTCAGGGGTGAATGATAGCATGGTAAATGAGTGTAGGTCTGCGATGATGAATAATGATATTAATTTAGTTAGGCTCATAACCCATGCTCAACAGATAGAGGAGAAAAAGGTTAAGACTAGGGAGAGGCAGAACAAGAGAGCAAGAGCAGGCAGTTTTAGTTTTTCTCAGCCCAAATCAGAGGGAGGAAATCTTTCACAGTTTCTTCCTAAGTCAGCAGTTCTAGCCCCTTCCTCTACTAGTGCCCCAGCGGCAAAGTTTTAGGATGGCAACAGAGTCAGTGCACCAGGCTCTAAATCTTAGGGCAGTATTAGCAGTGCCCAAACAAACCTCTTTTGCCAGACTTGTGGTAAGAACCACAAGGGTATTTGTAAAGCTAATAGAGATGTCTATTTTGGTTGTGGTAAACCAAGACACAGGATTAAGGAGTGTCCTAAGCCAGGCCCTCAGGTTTAGCAGAATCATTCCACAGCTCAGTCCGGTCGCCCAAACTAGCAGCGTGCCACTTCCAGTGCTACTAGTAGGCAACGCCCAAATAGACTCTATGCCCTTCAGACTCTATAGGATCAGGAAAATTCTCTTAATGTCGTAGCTGGTATGTTACAGATTTTCCATGTTCATGTTTACACTTTTCTAGACCCAAGTGCATCCTTGTCTTTTGTCACTCCATATATAGCAAGCGATTTCGTAATTAGTCCTAAAATTTTAGCAGAACCTTTTTCCGTCTCTACCTTAGTGGTTAAAACCATCATAGCTCAGAGGGTATACAGGAATTGCTCGATTATGATATTTCAGAAATCTATGTCAGCAGATTTAGTTAATTTAGAGATGATTGATTTTGATATCATTCTCGGCATGGATTGGCTTCATTCCTGCTATGCCATAGTCGACTGCAGAAACAGGATAGTTCAGTTTTAGTTCTTGAATAAGCCCGTCCTAGAGTTGAAGGGTAGCACTTCATCTCTTAGGGGTCAGCTTGTTTCCTGCCTTCGGGCAAGGAAAATGATTTCTAAGGGGTGTGTGTATCATCTCATGTATGTTAAGGATTCTAGTTATGAATCTCCCTGCCTCGAATCAGTGCCTATGGTTAATGAATATTCAAATATCTTTTACAAAGATCTTCCAGGCATTTCTCTCAAAAGGGAAATAGACTTCGGCATAGACCTTCTCCCAGATACTCAGCCTATTTCTATTCCGCCATATAGAATGGCACCAGCAGAACTTAAGAAATTGAAAGATCAGTTGAAGGATCTCTTAGATAAGTGATTCATCAGGCCCAATGTATCCCCATGGGGTGCGCCAGTCTTATTCGTGCACAAGAAAGACTATTTTCTCAGAACATGTATTGATTAGTGTCAGCTCAACAAAGTCACGGTCAAGAATAGGTATCCGCTTCCTAGGATAGACGACTTGTTTGACCAACTTTAGGGTGCCAGTTATTTCTCTAAGATAGATCTCAGATCAAGCTATCATCAGCTCAAAGTTAGAGAATGTGACATCCTGAAGACAGATTTTTATACTCGGTATGGTCACTTTAAATTTCTATTTATGTCCTTTGGTCTTACCAATGCACCTTCAGCTTTCATCGACGTGATGAACCGGGTGTTCAAGCAGTACTTCGACCCATTCATCATAGTCTTCGTAGATGATATTCTAGTCTATTATCGTATAGAGCATGATTATTCAGACCATCTCATAATTGTTCTTCAGGGTCTCAGGGATCACCAGTTGTTCACCAAGTTCAGTAAGTGCAAATTTTGGCTAAGATCAGTAGCATTCCTTGACCACATTATTTATGGTGATGGCATTAGAGTAGATCTTCAGAAAACTGAAGCGGTAAGAAACTGGCCTCGCCCTGTCTATCCATCAGATATCAGGAGTTTCTTGGGTTTGGATGGCTATTACAGATGGTTTGTCGAGGTATTTTCATCTATTTTATCTCCTATGTCCAGATTGACTTAGAAGAAGGTCATGTTTCAGTGGTCAAAACCTTGCGAGAAGAGTTTTTAGGAGTTGAACACTCGACTCACCTCAGCTTCAGTTTTAGCACTTCCCAATGGTTCTTATGGATTCTAAGTATATTGTAATGCATCCAGAGTAGATTTAGGTTATGTCCTTATGCAGCATGGTAGAGTCATAGCCTACGCCTCTAGACAGTTAAAGCCCCATGAGAAGAATTATCGTACTCATGAACTTGAGTTAGCAGCAGTTGTCGTTGCCTTAAAGATTTGGAGGCATTATCTATATGGTGTTGGTGTAGACGTCATCACAGATCATAAGAGCCTTCAGTAAGTCTTTTCCCAGAAAGATCTTAATCTTCATCAGAGAAGGTGGTAAGAGATATTGAAGGATTATGACATGAGTATCCTTTATCATCTTGGCAAGGCCAATGTAGTGGCCGACGCACTCAATATACTGTCCATGGGTAGTGTTTCCCATATTGATGATAGTAAGAAGAAACTAGCTCAGGAGATTCATCAGCGTTCTAGACTAGGCGTTCGCTTAGTCGACTCTTCAGAGGGTGGTGTATTTGCTCAGAGTAGTTCAGAGTCATCTCTAGTTTTTGAGGTAAAAGAGAAGCAAGACAGGGATCCTAGCCTTTTCAAGATAAAAGAGTCAGTTCAGAGTTAGGAAGTAGAGGTTTTCTCCTAAGGGGGTGATGGTGTTCTTCATTGTCAAGGTCGTCTGTGCGTTCCCGGTGTAGATGACTTGAGGCAGCAAATTCTTGAAGAAGCTCATGGTGCACGATACTTTATTCATCTAGGGGCCACTAAGATATACTATGACTTACATGTGATCTATTGGTGGAGTGGGATGAAGAGAGACGTTGCAGAGTTTGTGGCTAAATGCTCTACTTGTCAGCAGGTTAAGATAGAGCATCAGAAACCTAGTGGTTCCATACAGGAGTTCACTATTCCTACTTGGAAGTGAGAAGAAGTGAACATAGACTTCATGATGGGTTTTCCTAAAACACGTCATCAGCATGGTTCAGTTTTTGTCATTGTAGACAGAATGACCAAGTCAGCTCACTTATTTCCAGTTCGTACCTCTTACTCTACCGAGGATTATGACAAACTCTATATCAGGGAGTTGGTCAGACTACATGATGTTCCACTATATATTATCTTAAACAGAGGTACCCAGTTCACCTCTCACTTCTGGAAATCATTCCATAAGGGTCTTGGTAGCCAAGTTCATCTCAGTACAGTGTTTCATCCTCAGACAGATGGTCAAGCAGAAAGGACCATTTAGACTCTAGAAGATATACTAATGGCGTGTGCAATTGATTTAAAGAGAATCTAGGATGACCACTTTTATTTGATTGAGTTCGCATACAACAACAGCTATCACTCCAGTATTCAGATGGCTTTATTCGAAGCTCTCTATGGTAGGAGATGTAGGTTTTCGATCGGTTGGTTTAAAGTTAGTGAGACTGCAGTCATAGGGCTTGACTTAGTATTCGATGCCTTAGAGAAAGTTCAGTTGATCAGAGAAAGACTTCGAGCTGCTCACAGCCGACAGAAGTCTTATGTGGATGTTCGTAGAAAGGATCTCAAATTCGAGGTCGATGACTATGTCTATCTCAAGATCTCTCCCATGAAGGAAGTGAAGAGATTCAGCAAGAAGGGAAACCTTAGTCCCCGATATGTCAGTCCCTTTAGGATTCTTAGTCACTTCGGCAAGGTAGCCTATGAGCTCGAATTGCCTTCAGATCTAGCCTTAGTTCATCTAGTCTTCCATGTATCTTTGCTCAAGAAGTGCATAGATGACCCAGCAGTTGTAGTCCCTATTCAGAGCATTGATATTCATGATAGCCTCTCTTATGAAGAGATTTTAGTCAAAATCCTTGACTATCAGACTCGTAGGCAGAGGAACAAAGAAGTCCCTCTAGTCAAGGTTCTTTGGTGGAATCAGTCCATGGAGGGAGCTAATTGGGAAGCAGAAGCAAACATGCGAACCAAGTACCCTCATCTTTTCTCCGCTAATTCAGACTTAGCTCGAGGTAACCATTTTTCTTAAGCTTATTCAGTTACATGTTCAAAATTCCAGTAAAAAATTGGTATCAAGTATTAGTGCATAGCTTATCATGCTTTCATGAGTAGCTTATCAGTCATGCATTAGATATGCATGTTCAGTTGGGATATATTTAGTTCTGAATTTAATTCAGTCCTAATATCATGTGCCAGTTGAGCATGATCAGTGTATGCGTCGTTTTATCTTTTCTCCCCTCTCAAGTAGTCATCATTCAAGGACGAATGTTTCCAAGGGGAAGATATTGTAATACCCCAAAAGAAATTCAAACCATTATTAGAGCCATGTACCAAGATCATGCATATTACATCATGGTTCTTTTATAGTGTTATGAGTAAGTTAGATGTATATTAAGGCTTCAAATAACTCCCAGCTATCAGACGAATCAAAACATTCCTTACCGATTGAATTCTTGAGAAGGATATTGGTATAGTCAACTTTAAACGAGTATATTTGTCATTATACTTGGAAATTTTGAGCTCATGACCTATCGATAGATATATAATTAAATTATCTTTCCAACGATACCAATTTCTCCTAAATTCAATATCGGAGAAAAGAGTTATTTCTATTTTACTCCAGCATGTTAGTCTGGAAACAGTGTGACGACATTCGTGGTAGCTTATCACATTTGTGACGTCCTATCAAGAAGGTCATCAGACTTAGGCAGAAACCAGTTCCTAAGTGACGACATTCGTGATAGCTTATCACATTTATGATGCCCTATCATGAAGGTCGTCAGCCTTAGGCAAAAACCAGCACCTAAGTGACAACATTTGTGATAGCTTATCACATTTGTGATGCCCTATCACGAAGGTCGTCAGCTATGATTTTTCGGCAACAGGGAATTTATTTCATAAGGGTATTTTGGTCATTTTCTTCACCTTTCATGACTTATAACCCTAAAGAGGCATAATTTTTCCTATTTTTCTTCAGTTAAGCATCTAAAAAATCCTCTCTTATGCTCTCAACCACAAGATTAGGGTTTTCATCAAATTCATCTCTCAAAAGCAAGATTCATGCCTTTTTCCAAGATAATTGAGAATTAAGCTTCCCAATCCAAGAACTCTCCAGTAAATCATCAAGGTTTCCTTTCTAAGGTATGCGTAGTGTTCATCTATGGATCCAATCCGTTCATAGAGCTCAAGAACCATGTTTTAAACATTATTTTGTAAACTTTTTTGTGGTGATACGAGTTTGTACATATTGACGATTGTTGTTTAAGTTTCAATCTGATGACTAAAGGTGTTTTCATGGAATATTTATATTTGTTAGTTGGAAACCATGAACTTTAGGTGATTTAATATGGTGCAAGTATGAAACCCACCTATGCCTTAAAGAATGCATGCAAGGTGCTTGATAAAATTCTTAAGATACATGAATTCATGTTTGTATGGTTCTATGATGTCTAAATTACAAGTCCATGTTAGCTATATACTTCATTATGAAGTCCATGCTATTCATATATTGCTATTGTGGTGGTATGAAGCATGTAAGATAATGGAGATATACAATATTTATACGAAATATATCCATGCATTCCCTATAATGTTTAAGATGTTGAATAACTATATAAAATATGATATCCCCTACTTATGATATTATGAATTGTGAACTCAAATCTTGTGATCAAGTTATGTCATTTGTGTCAGTTTTCTTCTATCGAGTCCTGGGGGTATTCGTACCCAAAAAACATAGTTATGTGCCTAGAGCCATGTCATGTTGTCACGATAATCTCAGTCAAGCTATAATCTATAGAACTCAGTCAGTCATGTGACTCAGGAAATCTTACAAATCTCATTATCTCAATTAACTCTCAAATAATAGTACTACTTCGTCAATCAATGGAAGTCAGTTAATCTATCCATGTACAGTCAGTTGAATCATGTTTAGTCTCTTCAGATAGGAGTAAAAGTTAGCACCGAGTGAACCCAAGGATGGGAACTCACCTACAAGTTTAGGGTATGATTCTTAGCAGTCATCCTTGTGTTCCAGAACTACGTAGCCAACGTAGGTTGAGACATCTTAGCTTGTCAGATTAGGGCTGATAAGGTGGCTTAACCTATCAATTTAGGGTTCCCACCATTCCCCTTTTGAATACCTACCAGCTAAAGGTCACCCACAGCTGTCCTTACTAGTGGCGCGATATTGACACCCCTCCAGTCAGGGAAGAGATTGGACCCCAACTTAGCTATATGCGTTATTGGGGCATGTCAGTTAAACAACTATCTCCCACAGTTTTAGAATTAGTCTTAGTAAAAGAAATCAAATAGGTCTTCAGATTTCAGTATATCAGGACTGCCAGATACAGTCAGACTCAGTTACAGTACAGAACTCAGATAGTTTCATAAGATTCAGGATTGCCAGATATAGTCACCCATGTTATCAGAATTTTAGTATCAGTCATGTTAGCCATCAGTAAACCATGTATTAGCATACAGGACTAGCTATCATGCAACCACGATTTCAGTTGCTATGTATGCATGTTTGTACTCTTACGTTCATGTCAGTCAGACGGTTACCATTGTGCATGCATGTAAACCCTATTTATATTTAGCCTACCTCACTCATATACGCAGTACATTCTCTCGTTCTAATGCATTTGCGCTATGGTGCTTTCTTTTCATATTACACCATAGGTTCAGAGACACGAGCTTCAGATCAGTAGTAGCAGTAGCATTTCCAGTCGCAGAGATTCAGTGATTCCTCTTCATTCGAGGACAATATGATTTGATTTATTCATTATTATTTTAGCTAGTTATTAGTTTACAATGTTAGTTGGAGACATGTTTCTTCAAATCCTTATTCAGACAACACTTAGAGGCTTTCAGATTCAATATTCAGACTTATGTTCAGATTTGATTCAGTTTTCAGTTGTTTTGGGTATCTTTCACCCATATGGATGTTATATTTTGACAGATTCTTTATTCAGTTGAACCTTATGGACTTTCATGTTCATGTTTCCACATTTTATGATATATTATGCAGTATACAGGTATACATATCAGTAACGGGTTAGCTTGTGGTTCTTCGGAGTCATGAGCACTGTGTAGCATTCCGGTTCAGAAAATTGGGATGTTACAATTAGATATTTGGTTTTCAGTCCTTGAATAATGTATCTTTTTTCTTTGTGGGACTTCTTTATTGTGAAGGCATATGGATGGTACTTGAACCAGCTAGTTGTTAGATTGGTTATCTTCAATGTAATTAGGTTGCTCAGCTATTGTGCAATGCCAAACATTTATCCCTGCTAGGTTGGTTAGCAAATAACTCATACACAGGATGCAAACCAAGTTGTTGTGGTCCATTTTGTTGTACAGTTGTTGTTTACTCTTTTGAAATCTGGATTATAACATGATACAGATTTCTCTAAGTTACTTGAGGATAAGTAAATTTCTATGTTGAGGGTGTTGATGTGTTGGCTAGTAAAGTCATAATTTGTACTTTTTACTATGGATAATTGAGAATTTTCAAGCAGCTGTTGAAATTTTTAATCTGTTTTCTGTTTATTTTTCAAAAACAAGTCCAACAATAGAAAAAAGGAAGTATTGTAATTAAAAATAAGGGTGATGGCTCTTCTGACAAACAGTCAAAGTCCTGACTAGTGACCATACAACTCTTCGAGCCTATTCGTCATTTCCTATCGAGAATTAGCTAGAAATGGAGTACGGTGACGGTTCAACTATTGGGATGTCATGGCCTCGTTTAATATTCACCAAACCTTCCACGCATAAACAGAATGTAAGCTCGAGTAATATCAACTGGAGGTTCATTCGACGAAACGTAACCTTGTTGGCAAACCGTCAAATGTCCCGTCAAGAGTGATGCAGCCGCCCAGTTTTGAATTTTAAATATCCACATTATTTGAGCCTATAAATACCTAATCTAGCTTTAAATTAGGCACCTTCCATAATTTAAATATTTAGTAATGTATTTTCTATGGAGAGTCAATGTTCTTAGTGTAAAAAAGTAATCCTCTTGATTTTTGTCAAGGATTGGAGAACGGAATTTCTTCTTTGTAAGATTTTCTCTTTACATTATGTAATATATTTTACATTTTTTTTACCATGAGTGACTAAAAATTCTATAACTAGGATTGTAGAATCTTTTGTGGAAAATTACTTCTAAGGTTAATGATTATATGAATTTTGATTACTCATGTAACTATCTTTCTTGTTCCAATGATTATATGAATTTTGATTACTCATGTAACTATATTTCTAATTCCTTTACTTTAACAGTTTTCTAGTGGTTCTAAATATTAGAATAAGTCCTATGTTTAACTTGCTTGAATAAAGAAGTTGCAACTGAAAAAATGGATTGGTAACAAAAATTTCGAGTTTCTCACCCGTCTAAAGATTAATGCTTTAACAAAATTTATCACTTGAGACTAAAATAGGGGTACATTATTTAGCGGTTGACTCACATAACTAATATTTATATTCTTCAAATATAACATAATTTATTCATCTGCTAGCTCGAAGTAGCCAATATTGCAGAATATTCATCATTGCATAAGTTTTTGCGCATATATATATATAACTGTTGAAAATCATGAATATTTTTTTTTTCTTTTTTGAGAAGGTGACCTTCAATATCTTTGGTCACCTCAATGAAATAAGCCAAGAGACCGAGGGGCTCTGGTTTTTCTTCACTCTTTTTCTCATATGCAAGTGTAAATGTAGCCCATTGATGTTCACATGATGAAATAACAGTAAAAGAATTATATAACTCTAACAGGTCTTCGTCAATCACCTTCCAAATTATTGATTTCTTCTGAGGATCAAAGTCTTCAATCACCTCCTTGGCAAACATTTCTTTTCCATCTATAATCATAAAATACAAGAGATAATACTGCATATTCTAATGTTCAAATATTCCTCATAGAAGATCTAAACATTCATAAAATAATATAATTATCTTTTTTATTTTTATCCTTAATTTTATTTCAATTTTCCTAAAACTATCTGACAGTAATGATGATTTGCCTGAGATACTTTTTGTCCTGACTGAAAATCCCATTAAAATATCAAAAGAAATAATTATAATTTATAAATTTGGGTATAAATAGAACATATTATAAATTTGATTATATTATGTTTGGTATGATTGAAATAGTTTTCCATGAACTTTTTGTTCTTAGATTATCGAGCAAAGGTATGATTAAACGCCACCTTCATGTGATACATATTTCAAGAGTAATTTAGGGTCAGGGTCATGCCAAATACCCCAACATTAATGGTTGTGTAAAAATAAATATATAAAAAATTATTTTTAATGAACAAATATTTTCTGCTAAATGTTTGGGAAATATTTTGATATTTGGTTGGTGAGTGAAAACTATATAATGAGTGGTTTAATTTTATGAAAATTTTGAGTGCTAACTATTAATTGTGTTTAAGTGTGTGTTGGTGCGAATAAAACAAAATAAAAACTTAAGATAGTTTTAATTAAGAAAATGACTTCCACCCACGAGTGAAAGAAGTTATGTTTCCTTTCTTTAATGCAAAATGTTTTACCCAGAATATATTTTGATACAAAACAGCATCAGAAGAAATCTGTAAAATTAACTTACGAAATACGAAATGCATTTAAATGTCTGCAAGCAAATCATATCGAGAGAGAGGAGAAATATATTTTACCCTCATATTTCCTAACAACGGAACCAATCTTTAGGGTTTCACCTTCATGAATCTGAAAATGACTGATATTACTAGGGGTTATATTGGGTACATGATGAGTATTTGTGTGAAAAATATCATGAAACATGTGTCCTCCACACTTCACTTCCATTGAAGCAATCAACTTGCCTTTCACACCCATAGTTTCCTGTCCTCGGAAATGCAGTAGCCTTGTGAAAGGAAATGGCGAGAAAATGTTATCTAGTAGGCTTTATATAGATTTTAATTAGACGTGAGAAGCTAGCAAGTAGAAAACATTATGTACTACCTAACTTAGTAAACTGTTGTGGTAACCTAATTAATGGATTCTTTAGACAATTCTAAAATAGTAATTTGACTATTTTCAGTCAATGCTCCACTTCTAGTCATTTTAAGGAAATCTTATTTACCCAAATAATGAGTTTGGCCAAAAATATCTCTTACTATACCTTTAACTTAAATTATATCCTCGAGAGTATTCTTGTAAATGAAAAACATCGTTAATATTTCTAAAAATTAGCAATTATCTTCCTTTCAGTGCCCCACAATTTAGAAACTAACATGAGCTTCAAAATCACGAAACGTTACTTTCACGTATTCAACGAAAAAGAAAAAGAAAAAAAGATGGATGTTTAAAGGAAGGATAGACGTGCTTCTAAGTCCCAGATCCAAAGACAAAGAGGCTCTCACCTTGCTAAATAATATTCCGATATTTAATAAAATGTGCTGCCAACTACTGAATTAAATCATAAAAGTTTCATCCAATTAAAAAGGAAATTAGACACCATAAATTGATATTCTTTGTAGCAATCCCTTGATGGAATTCGGTCGATTCCGTTTTTAAAATGATTTGGTTTTTCGGTTTGTAAAAATAAAAATTGAACAAACATTAATTTGGTTTGGTTCGATTTTGACCGCATAATACCTACCCCTTGCGATCCCAATCAATAATGCTATACTTTGTCTCCTGACAACATTTGTATTACAGTAAATGATATATTTGTTGAGATAAAGGATGATCAGAAGAAGGCATGTAAGTATTTAGAGTAAACAGAGTTAGCATTAAAAGCGTTATACAATGTAACAATAAAGTTAGTTATAACTGTTTAGAGTTAGTTACAACAACTATTGACTTAGATTACCTAGAAACTAAGTTAGAGTAACTAAATATACACTTTCTACACGATATTGACTACACTACCGAATATGATCTTATCATCGGGGGCGGCTCAACGCTGACGGAGCCTAAAGCGAGACTTCAATGAGAGGCATTAAATAATTTTTATTTAAGAATTTTCTTTATTTGAAGTCTATTTTTCTAGCTTTTTGAGATGTAAAGATATGAATAATGGTTTTTTAATCAATTTCTTCTAATAATTCTTTCTCGGTTGATAGTATTCCGAATTCATTCAATCTTTCTTGAGACATTGTTGATCTTAAATACGATTTTATTAATTAGAATTTTGAAAAACTTCTTTCAGCCAAGACAGTTGTAAAAGGGACGGTTAACTTTATTCTATAAGAAATGTTTGCATTCAAAAACTAATCTAGTCTTTTTATTTGGTTGAGGATATCGAGTAAACTATTATCATCTACTTGTACTATTCCCCCTAACACTTTTAGTTCAGAATGTAAGTCTAGACCATTAATATCTGAGTGATTATAATACTTTAAAAAGCATACAAGGTTAATACAATATTTTTTCAAAATCTTGTCATTTAGTGATTTCAATTTTTTACCATTTATAAAAATCAAAAGTATTTTCATAAGTTTTGAATTGTTCAAATCTATTTTGAAGTGAAGATATGGCTTAATCTACTATGTACAAGAAATAATCAGTTCTAAAAGATTCTTCAAGAGACTTTGTGATTTCATTTTGAGCATTCTCATTAAACTGTCTCTTTCTATATATTACACGTTTAGAACGAAATTCAGGTTCTATATTCATTTCAGATGAAATATTTTTAGCAGCAATCACATCAGTTATAAATCCTTCTTCTTTATATTTTTTTTAAAAAGAAATCAAACCTCTTAACTGATTTATGGCAACATCAATTTACATATGTTTTGACTATAATGATTTGCTAACTGAGTTAACTGTAAATAATATATCATACCAAATAATAATACCTAATGAAAATTGAAAATTCTTAAGCTCATATGTTGCTAAACAGTTCGCTTCACTTTTTGTTTTTGGATCCTCACCGACTTCTACTAATTTCAATAAAGCATCTATAATTTTTAGAGTTTGAAATCGTATTGCTTTAATACTTTCAAAACGACTTTCCCATCGCGTTTGTGACAATGATTTAAGAGTTAGACTGGCCACATTATCATTTAAAACTTTTCATCGTTTAGTTGAATGAAATAGCTTTTGTGCAAGAAATAGCCATGTCACAAAGTACTAAATTTAGATTATGACAACCACATGGAGTATAAAATGCTCTTGGATTTATATCTAGAAGTCTTTTTTGCACACCTTCATGTTTTTCCTTCATATTGGATTCATTATCATATCCCTATCCTCTTAAATCATCAATATCAAGCCGAATATTTTTTATCTCATCTACAATAATTTCAAAAAGACCCTTTCCACTTGTATCATCTACTTTTAAAAACTGTAAAAAAATATTCATTAACGTTTATTGGAGTTACTGAAATATCTACACTTCGTAATATAAAAGACATTTGTCCTTGATGACTTGTATATGGAGTTCTATCAAGTATGATTGCGAAATACTTTGTTTGTATAACTTTTCTAATAATTTTATTCTTGATTTCACTTGCCAAAAAATTTATCAATTTATTTTGTATATTATTTCCAAGATAATGGTTATGAATTTCGTCATTTTTAATTCGCCGAACATGCTCTTGCATTACTGGATCAAATTATGCTATCATTTCAATTAAACTTAAAAAGTTTCCTTCATTTTCCTGATTGATCTTTTCATTCTTGCCTCTAAATGCCAATTTATTTTTCCAAGAGTTTTTATGACAACAATAATTGTTGACAATACATTTTTTCAATGTTCTCTATCTCTATTAATTTATTTTTGAACATCTTTGTTGATTATCCTATTTTTGTTCAATCTCATTTCTAAATCAATCCATGTGCTCATATTAACTATATGCGCATTTGTTGTTTCATAATCTTTAAGCTTAGTACTAAGATTTCTCCAATATCTACTACCTTCATTAGCTAGTTTATTATTTCTAGCATTAGAAGTTGTATTACACAACTTGCAACAAAAATAAAATATTCTATCTAAATCTTTAGAATAGACTAGCCATTTTCTTTCATGTCTTTCTTCATTTGCTAATTTTTCAAAATAATGTGCATTAGAAAAATGTCATAGGAGTTTATCCTTAGGAAAATTTACGTCCGTGATTCTAATTGGTCCCTTTTCTACTAATAAATATCTCAACATTGTATTGATATTAGTCCATTGACTAAGATTATATATTTTTTAGAGAGTGCCGCTATTTAACTTATTTAAAAGTTCTTTATTTTCTTGAAAATCTTCGTTGGAATCGAATTTCTCAATAATTTCTTCTTCTTGAACTTTATTATCATCTAACTCACTAAAGTTAGTGACTTGTTCTTTTAGAGAACCCTCTTCTATATTTTTCAATTTATTTTTTTTATTGTTTGTAAAGAATTTATCAAGAGCTCCTTTTTGAGATGCCATTAGATTTTTGATTTCTCTCTTTCTTTTGAGTTTTGAATGACCGTATTCATATTTTCTAGTTGACATATTTAAATTTTAAATAAAATAATTAAAATTACCTACACTACAAATAACAAAAATAACAAATATAAGATAAAATTTAAAAATAAAACTAGAATATGAAATTATGAAACCTGATTAGAAATTTTAAGAATAGATTCCACAATATATTGTGACTGCTTTGACATACTTCTTTCAGAACTTGAAATTTCAGAAAAAATAACAAATGATATTTTTTTTAATCAATACATAAAAATATTTTCCAACTCTTGCTAGAAATAATAGAATTTTGCACTTTTTGAGCAATTGAAACTATGAAATAAATATATGAAATTTTTAATGAAAAAGGTAAAATAATCGGCTCTATATATAAGAAAAAAAAAGTATTTTAGCCTAACAAAA
Organism: Capsicum annuum; assembly: GCF_002878395.1. NCBI lineage: Eukaryota > Viridiplantae > Streptophyta > Magnoliopsida > Solanales > Solanaceae > Capsicum > Capsicum annuum. Next base: position 33,974,108 of record NC_061116.1, read on the forward strand.
GAAGAAGAAAAAGAGTGTTCAATCTTCCTAACATTTTTCAAGAAAAAAAGGGTAAAAAGTAAAATCATATTAAATGCTCAATCAACTTTTCATCTTCCTAATCAAATGGATAAATTCAAAATATCTCTTTTCTTGTGGCTTTATATTTACCATTTTACACTGAAAAGGTTAGTATTTTATTAAAATATTAAATCCATATATATAGGACATAGTAAAAATATGTCCTCCCCCTAATTTGGGGGCCTAAAGTTGTTGCTTCACTAGCTTTAGGTAAAAGCCGGCCTTGCTTCATTCCTCTCTCTGTTCTTCTTCTTCTTCTTCTCTTTTCTTAACTTTATTACTTCTGAAGATCCTCCATTATTGAATATTCAATAATCATGGTATCAGAGAGGGAAGCTCAAAATTAAGTTAAAAATCTCAATCGCAGTATTAACTCACAGATTCTGGAATTTCAATTCTACCTTAAAGTTAAGATCCATCAATGGTGGCTTCAACTGTTGGAAACAATTGAACCATGAAAATCTCCAATTCATCTCATCCTACTAATGGAATAGCTACTCATCCTTCTTCGGTCACTCCAAATTTGCCGGATCATAATCATCCACTTTATCTCTCTACTAAAGATGTAAGTTGAAGTACATGTAGTTTAATAAATTAGTGAAGAGGATTATGTGATATGGAGAAAATTAATAAGAATAACTTTGTTAAGGAGGAACAAATGGGGTTAGTATATGGTATTTAAAACTTTCCGGTAGAGTTCCATAACCAATGGAAAAAGGTAAATGTCATTGTATTGTCTTGGTTGAATAACTCTATGTCAAACTGTCTTATAGTTGGTGTAGTATATGAATATAATGTTAGTGGGGTATAGAAATATTTGAGAAAATGATTAAATATGATTGATGGTTCAAGAACTTACAACTTACATCAAGAAATTGCTTGTATAAGTCAAGGTACAGTATCAGTATTTCTGTACTATTCCAAACTTAAGCCTTTATGATATCAATTTGAATCCATGGTACCTTCTCCTATTTTTAACTATGATAGATTTATGTATTTTATCATCTATATTCATAGGTTGAATCTCTATCAACTCTTGATGTGGTTGAATAATTCCTATAGTAATGAATGAAGCCAAATCTTGCTCATGTTCCCCTTGCTATGGTTAATCAAGGTTATACTATGAATATTAATGAAGGAAATCATAGAATCATGTCTTAATTTTTCAATGGTGTTAGTTTGTTGGGTGCAACTCTAGAGATAGTAGGTGCAATAGCTATGTATGAAAGAATTAGTGCTCAAAAATTGAAAAGATACAATAATCCTAACTATAATTCAAATATTATATATTATCATTATAAGCTTACATGCCACTACATGATGGACTCTATAGGCTAGTTGTCTATCCTCCAAGACATCCAAAGTATGTCGAGGAATAAGGAGCTGATCAAGGTCCAAATAACTATGCTAGAGGTGATTAGTTCAAACAATGAAAGTTGGGTTCTGGCACTGACAGTGGATCTTACAGTAGTGCACACAATGTCATGATGAAAGACTAGAAGAAAAATAATGGTGTGCATTTTAATCATGATCATGTGGCACCTAACCCATGCCATGGTCAGGCATCACTGTACAAATCAACAACTACATTTCATACCTAATATCTAGCTCAAACTGGTTGGAATGTAATTGAACACTACATAATACCCCTACATATTATCAAGAGAAATATGATAAGATCCACAAAATATTGGAGAAAAATTAAGATCTTGTATCATTAACTAATGCAGTAAATGTCAGGTAACTTTGGTACCTTGTTGGTATCTAATTATCCACAAGAGTGAATCCTTAATATAGGAAAAGTAATCACATGGCTTTTACTTTACAACTTTTGAATGATGAAACAGTGTTCAAAGCTGAGTAGCTTAAGAAAGTTATTTTACCAAATGGTGATTCTAACATATAATGGATACTGGTACTAGCAATATTTCAAAGTATAGTGATAAACAAATGTGTTGCATGTTCCAAAATTTTTCATGATCCGAGGCTACCCCCTAGTAGCGGTAATGGTTCTTACGGTCATAAGAGACCACAAGCTAACTTATGAGCTGGTACTTACTATGAGCATGGAGTAAACTGATAAATAAAGACATATGCTTAAAACAAATGATAATGTTGTAAGGTTTAAATATCGAAACACGTTTAAATCATAAATCTGAACATATGAAGACATACTGAAAAGACTGATAAAACAACTGATAAACTAATTAGCTGTCTGAATGTCTAAAAAGCCTTTAACTGACTGACTATGGAGTTGATGGGAAAAACCATCCAACTAACTCCGACTGAATAGAAATATTGAACTATTAAGATAAACTGAAATAACATAATAATGTCCTCTATAGATGAGGACTCACCATAACTGTTATTGCTGATAAGTTAAACAGTTTAAGCACGGTCAGGAAACTAAGCGTCAAAATCTATGATATAAGACACCATAGCGCGAAGAAAGTATGCGATCATTAATTTGAATATACTGGTATATAAGATGAGGTTAAGTTGAAATGCAAGGGTTAACAGCATGTGAAATAATGACGAACTGAATAGCATGAGATAACTGAGTATGCATGCATGAAAACTAAAATACTAAGAATGCAAGACCAAGCATATGATATTTTAGAAATAATCTATAAACTAAATTATTGAAATTTGATAACTGAATAATTCAAAGTCGGTATATTATGATCTTGCAACCTGACTTGAATTCTGTACTTAATACTGAGTTAACACTTTGGGAGGCATCATGTAACTGACATGCCCCAACATAAGCTAATCGTGGTCCAATTTGTAACCCCAGTTTGAAAGGTTATTAGTACCGTACCATGTGTACTAATACCAGCTGAGTGGATCCACTAATCTGATGTCCCAAAGGACTAGGGAGTCAGTCCAAAACTAGCGGGTGATCCCTAAGTAAGTGTTAGTCCTAAATTGGCAGGTGATATCTCATAATCCTATGCTAGCTAGGTAGTTATGGAACTTAGGGACACTGGCAGGTGAGGCCCCATCCCTAGGTTTGCTCAGTGCTAAATCCTACTCCCAACTAAATAACACTAGAATCACGAACTGGTCTGAACTAAGTTTAACTAAACAAACAACTGATCATAATAACTGACTGAATGATAATACTCATGGTATATTTGAAATCATTCTAAAGAAACTAAAATTATGTAAACAGCTAAGTATTGGGCGCTCATAACCCTCCAGCATTGAATAGAAATAATGATATGGATATATAAAACTCTGAAAAAATAATAGGGGATGATTAATTAAAATCCAATACTTAGGAATTTCATCAAACACATGAGAGTCATGAACATAAACATAGGAATGGGTAAATCATGGGATAATAACATAGGTTGCAATACTAAAACCATGAATTGAGGATTTGAATGTCTAGAGTTCAATATTCAAAACATCTAGTATCTTATTCCATCGAAAACACATGTAATCATAACTTGAATCAAATTATTAAGACGTTCGTCGGTATAATTCAACTTAATCATTAAAATCCATAATTTTGAACATAAAAATGGACTCTTGGACTCCGTGGATGAAAAGGGCCCATGGATGAACATCACACATACGTCACTTGACGATTTTGTGAAGAGTCTTAAGGATTTTATTAAATGTTGAGCTTGAATTCATTGATTCTATTGAATGGGTTAGTGTTTGTTCTTGAGAGTGGAATTGCTTTTGTTTAGAGGATTTGCGAATAAAGGGGAAAGAATGCTCTTAGGGAACCTAAATTTCGTATTATGGATGCGTTTAGGTGAGGTAAGTTAATCCAAATTCCCTTAAAGATAAGGATTTAAAATGTTAGATGAGACCACCCAATATAGCGCGACCCCTGGCTGGGTCAAGAAGCCAACGCAATGTGACCCTAGGTTATGTCAAGAAGCCAATGTCGTGAGACCTCTAGCAGGATCAAGCATCCAACGCGACGCGACTCCATCACCATGCTTTACTATTTTGGACATTCAATCATGGTCTAAACCTCGTCTAAAAGTTTTGAAACCTCCTTGATAGATACTTTTGACCTCCCTAAACATGAATCAACTTAGAAATCATTATTTCGATATAGGGAAGGCCAAACTAAAAATCCCCAAAGATTAGGGGTCTTGAAATGGCTAGTCCTTAACACATGGTGAAATTTTGAAGGCTTTGGACCCCTTTGCATGTACTAAAACCTAAAATGAGCTAAGAGTATTACAGGGTATTACAATATTTCCCCCTTGGTTACATTTATCCTCGAATAAAATGGGTTGAGCGGAGAATATTAGGGAAACTAGATTCTCATACTGAACATACATAACTAAAATCATGATTACATAACTGAGCCTAGATCATGATACAAGAACTGAACTAATTTCATGAAGGCATGTAATGACATTAAATAGATTATATAGCTAAAACTGAGCATGAAAAAGAGTCAATCTAAGGAAAAATATTACCTTAAGTTGAGTCTGGGTTTGTGGAGAAAAGATGGGGGAACTTGTATGCATATCTACTTCTGCTTCCCAAGTGGCTCCCTCAACAGACTGATTTCAACAAAGATCTTTGACCAAGATAACTTCTTTGTTCCATAGTTTACAAATCTGATGATCGATGATCTTAACTGGGATTTTTTTGAATGAAATATTGTTGTTACCCTCCGTATCCTTAAAAACAACTATAGCTGAATATCCAATGCACTTCTTTAAAAAAAAAAGATCAAACACTAGATAAACTGACGCCAAATCTGCAAGCAACTTAAGCTCATAAGCTACCTTTCCACAATGGCTTAAGATTTTGTAAGGGCCTATATATCGGGTACTAAGCTTCCCCTTCTTTCCAAATCTCTTCACTCTCTTCATGGGAAAGATTTTTAAAGAGACTAAGTCGCCAACATCAACCTCTAGGTCTTTTTTTCACATATCTGCATAAGATTTCTGATGGATTTGGGTTGTCTTCATCCTCCCCCAGATCAACTAAACTTTTTCCATTGCATCAAATACTAAATCTGGCCCTAACAAAGAAACCTTATATTGCTCGAACCAACCAATAGGAGACCTATATCCTCTCCCATAAAGACCCTCAAATAGAGCCATCTGGATACTGGAGTCATAACTATTATTGTAGGAAAACTCAATGAGAGGTAGATGGCTATCCAAACTACCTTTAAAGTCTAGAACACAAGCTCTCAACATGACCTCTAGGGTCTAAATAGTCTTCTCCGCCTGTGGGATAAAAAGTTGTACTAAGATGAACTTAGGTACCAAGACCCTTTTGAAGAGTCTTCCAAAAGTGAGAGGTAAACTGAGTACCTCTATTTGAAAAGATCGACAACGGGACTCCATGCAACCTAACCAACTCTCTAAAGTAGAGCTTGGAATAGTACTCTACTGAATATGAAGTATGAATGGGCAAGAATTGGGCTAATTTGGTTATCCTGTCTATAATAACCCATATTGAATCATGATGACAATGTGTACGAAGAAAACCCTTCACAACATCCATGTTCACCACTTCCTACTTCCAAGTAGGAATGCTAAACTCTTATATAGTATTACTAGGCCAATGGTGCTCAACCTTAGCCTGCTGACAATTAGAACACCTAGCTACAAAGTCTCTAATATCCCTCTTCATACCACTCCACTAATTTATTTCCCGCAATCATGGTAGATCTTATTGGCTCATAGATGTATTGAATAAAGTGTACCATGTTCTTCTACTAAAATCCGCTATTTCAAACCATCAACATGCAGTACACATAGCCTACCCTGGCATCACAACACACCATCACCCCCTTGGGAGAAAACTTCAACTTTCTGATCTCTATCTAACTCTTTTAGCTTAACTAAAATAGGATCCCTATCCTACTTCCCCTTTACTTCAAAAACCAATGATGATTTCAAACTGCTCTGAACCCATATACTACCTTCATTAGAATCAACCAATCAAACACCTAATCTAGCAAGCTGATGAACCTCCTAAACTACTTTTTTTCTTATCATGCTCAACATGAGAAACACTACCATAGACAATAGAGTAAGGGTGTCAACTACTACATGGGCCTTTCCCAAATGATAAAACACACTCATATCATAATTTTGTAGCTGCTCTAATCACCTTCTATGATGTAAATTTAAAACTTTATACGATAACATATACTGTAAATTTTGTGATCTGTGAACTCATTAACATGAACCCCATAAAGGTAAATACCTCAAAATTTTCAAGGCAAAAATAACAGCTACTAACTAAAGTTCATAGGTAGGGTAATTTTTCTCATGGGGCTTAAGCTTTGTACCTCTCAGCATCACTACACAACCAAGACCCACTTTTGAAGAATCATAGTAAACAACAAATCCCTCTGAACCATCCAGCAAAGTCAAGACCGGGGATGAAGTGAGCCGATTCTTAGTGGGGCCAATCCATGATGAGAATAACATCAAAATCAGTGATCTCTACTTCTATAAAATCTATAGATCTGATTTTGTAAGATAATGTAACTGGAAAATTTCTTTATACCCGTTTGGCTATGATGGATTTACCCACTGGGTGGATACTAAGAAAGGCTCTACTAATATTTCTAGACTAACTCTAAAATTAACTGCTATATAGGGGGTTACAAAAGAACGTGATGCTCCAGGGTCTAGAAATGCATAAACATAGTGATAAAAAACAATAACGTACCGATAACCACATCAGGAGAACTTTCCTGATCATGTCATGTAATACCCCATACTTTTCTTAGCTTAGTTTATCTTACAGTATTTGCATAACAGGCTTAGAGCCTTAAAATTTAACTAAGTGTTGTGGACTTTTCCATATTTTGGCCTCTTAACTTTGAGGATTTTTAAATGAGTCTTCCCAATCCCGAGATGTAAGTTCTTGAGTTAATTCATGTTTAGTCATGTAAAGATCCTATCTTGAGGATGTTTTGGATTTTTTGGATGAGGATTGGGGCACGTTTAGATTTTATTTCCAGTACCTCATCAAGATAGTGGCACGTTATGGTGGGCATAGCAATGAGGCCTTTGGCGCATTGTGGTGCTCCTCTAAATCTCACTCCAGTTACGAATTTAATTGTCTGAGGGCCAGTATCATCATTTCCCCTTAATCAAAGTCGTCATAACCTGATTTATATCAACAATTTGGTGTTATTTGCTCATTCTTCTCTAATTTTCTATCAACAAAACCCTAACTCTCTACCAAGAACATCATATTCAATTACATTATATTCAAGAAATATCAAGAATTTAAGTTTCCTAATCCAAGAAATTCAAGAAAACTTTCAGGATTGTGTTTTCCTTTCAAGCTTAAGGATTTAAGGAATGCATGATATTTATCCATGGTTTTCATTCACCATTGAGTCCAAGAATCCTTTTTAAATATTAAATTATGTGTTTTCCATGTTTTAAATGAGTTATCTCCATGAATTACTTATTATTTTGATTCCAAGTTAAGATTACAATTGCTTTCAAGTGGAATGGATTATAGTATGTTTTGGATGTTGAAGATTCCATGACATGTTCATGTAATTCAGGATAAACCCTAAATTTATTGGTTTTGTGATGTAATCATGCTATCTCATCATCTTTAAAAGCATCCCTATCTTAAATTTTTAATCTCTATGTGTTTGATGAAATGCCAAAGAAAATGATTTTGTATAATGATTCCCTATTATATTTTTTCGAAGCTTTTATACGCCTTTGTTGTTATTTCCATTCAGTTGTGGGGGTTATGAATACCCGATACTTATCTATTTCAATAGTTTTAGTATTTTCAGAATGGTTTTAGATAGACCATAAGCAGTGTCATCCAGTTAGTTACCATGATCAGTGCAATGCTCAGTCAAACTTAGCTCAGCCCAGTAATCAGAGTCAGTTTAGTTGGGAATAGGATCTAGCATCGAGCGAACCTAGGGATAGGGGCTCACCTTCTAGCTAGAACTGGTTCCTTAGTAACAGTCACTAAGTTCTAGAACTATGTAGCCAATATAGGATTTTGAGATGTCACCCGCCATTTTAGGAATGACATTCTCTGAAACGTCACTCGCCATTTTAGTACTGACATTCTCTTAGAAGTCACTCGTATATTTAGGACTAGATCTCTAGTAATTCAGGACATAAGGTTAGTAGATCTACACAGCCACGTGTTAGAGCCCGTGTCACGATAATGACAACCTTCCAACTTGGGTTACAAGTTGGACCTTGATTAGCTCAGATTGGGGCATGTCGTTTAGATGATACCTCCCACAGTCTTAGTTTAATATTCAATATAGATTTTAGTTCAGGTTTATTGACCATAGCATACATTTCACTAGTTATTTAGTTAGCAGATTTTAGTATTGTAGTTTATAGACTATTTCAGTATCGTGTTATATGCTTGGTCATGCATTCTATGATTTTATAGCTTTCACGTATTTATGCATCTGTTATCTCATGATATTTAGCGAGTCAGTATTTCATGCATAGTTAACCGATGCATTGCATCCTAACCTTATCTCATATACCAAAACATTCATAGTATTGACCGCATACTTCTCTTTGCGCTATGATATCTTATATCATTGGTTTGGATGCCCAGTTTCCCCACCGTGCATAGACAGTTCAGCTAATTATCAGCAACAATTGTGGTGAGTCCTCATATATCGAGCACCTATTATTTTATTTCAGTATTTTTGCATTTCTTTTTAGTTAGTTCTATTTGAAGTTAGTTGGGGCCTGTCCCATGAACTCTTCAGTTAGTTCAGAGTCTTTTATACTGTAACACCTCGGGAGTCACCCTGGACACCACACAGTGCTTACGGCCACAAGAGACCACAATCTAATCCATAAGTTGGTAGCTGCTATGAGCACTGAATAAAAATGATAACAAAAATTATACACATTCGGAAATAACTGAATTTGCCATATGGTTTGATGTACTAAAACATTACTAAATCATAAGTCAAAAAACCACTTGTCTTAAAATTGATAAAAATAATGAAAAACCTACTGACTGTCTTAAAGTGTCTAGAATCCTCTTAAACTAATTGAATAAGAGTCGATGGGAAAGGCCCCAACTAACTTCAAATATCTAACTAAAATAAAATACTAAAATAATTATGATCGGTCCTTGATGTATGAGGACTCGCCACTGCTGCCATTGATAATGCGCTGGAATGCCTAAGTACAGTCGGGAACCTGAGTGTATGAACCTATTATATGAGACATCATAACATGATAATTAAGTATGCGGTCAGTACTTAGAATGTACTGATATGCTATATGAGGTTAGGATGATATGCATAGGCTCATATACATGCATAATAACTTACTGAATGAATAGTATGAGATAACTGATGCATGGTATGTGTGAACGTTGTAAAATTTTAGGATCCATAAAGAAGCATATAACATGAATGACATTAATTGAATGACGTAGTCAATGCAAACCTAAACTAAATTATATTAAAGACTAAACTAAAACTGTGGGAGCTAGCAATAATCAAGATACCCCAATATATTATCAAGGTCTAACATGTAACCCCAGTTTGAAAGGTTTCAGTACCGTGCCACGGGTACTAACACTAGCTGTGTGGATCAACTATCTGAGGTCCCGAAGGACAAAGATTTCATGCCTAACTGACAAGGGACAGGTACCCCTCAAAGTCTACGGTGGCTCCATAGGTTTGGAACTTATGGAATACTACTAATGCATTATGCCTAGCTAATGAGGAAGATGCCATCCCTAAGTTCACTCGGTGCTAAGAGTTACTCCCAACTGAAGACACTGATCCTTGAACTGATCTAATCATGACTAAACCAATAACTGACCATACTAATTGAATTAAGGATAATTCTTATAGTTTATATATAGATCGTTCTAAAAATACTAAAAATATGTAAACAACTAAGTTTTTGGGTATTCATAACCCCCATGAATCGATATCAATATCAATAAGAACACATGAGAGCATTTGAAACCATAATAATTAAGTATGATTCCTAAAATCATTGCTTAGGCATTTCACCAAAAACTTAAGGGTCATAAGGTAATGCACGAAAATAGTTTAAAACATATGATAGTAACATAACGTAAATATTAAAATCAAGGGTTAAGGATTTAACATGTAACTTCCATCCTTCTAACATGTCAAGGGCTAATTCCAATGAAAACACATTTAAACATGATATAAAATAGAAATACATAAGAGTTCATGGATATAATTCTTGTTAACATTTATAGATAATGACTTTAAACTTGAAAATGGATTCTTTCACTCCATAGGAGAAAAGGGCCCATGGATGAACATCTAACATACCTTGGTTGAAGAATTCATTAGAGTGTTGGAGAATTTCTTAAAGATGTATCACTAATGTTGAAGGGGCTATGGTTTTTTCTTGAGAGAAAATATGAAATAAGAGGAAAATAATGATCTTTTGAGACCCTACTCCCGTGTTATGACTGAAATAAAGTGAGGGAAAAAGACTTATATACCCTCATAGACTAGGAATTAATTAAGTTAATTGTGGCTAGTGATGCGATCACTAACATATCACATTAGTTGGCACACTGTGTTATACCCCACCAATGCAATAAGCGATATGTCGCAGCTATATCATGCTGACTCGCTGGTTTGAACATCCAAACAAGCCTAAAACCTCATCCAATAAATTTGAAACTTACTTGAGACAGGCTATCGACCCCCTCGATCATGAATCAACTTAAAAATTGACGTTCTAAGTCCAAAAGGGATGGAATTAAGATCATCAAAGTTAAAGAGGCTTTGGAAATGACTAAGTCTTAACACTAAGTGAAATTTTTCTAAATCTTGGACCCCTTTAGCATGCACTAGTAAGATAAAATGAGCTAGTATTTTATGGGGTCTTACAATATCTCCTCTTTGTGAACATTTATCCTCGAATGGGACTGATTAAGCTGAGAGTACTAAGATACTGAGAGACTTAATGAATCTGCATAACTAAGAACATGGTTACATAACTTAGCCTAAAATATGATATATAGAACTGAACTAATTCCTGAATATATACAATCATAAAGATGATTACCTGGCTTGAACTTAGAATGGAAAAGAGATAATCTAAGAAACACTTTTACCTTAAGTTGATTCTGAGTTTTCAGAGAAGAGATGAGGGTAGTTGGTTTTCATATCTTCTTCTGTTTCCCAAATGGCTCTCTCTACGGACTGATTACCCCAAAGAACTTTGACCAAAGGAACTTCTATGTTCCTTAGTCTCCGAATCTAATGATCTAGGATCTCAAATAGGATCTCTTCGTAAGAAAGGATATCCCGAACATTTGTACTTTTTAAGGGAACAACTACAGCTGGATCACCCATACACTTCATTAATAAAGAAACAGGGAATACTAGGTGAACAAATGCAAAATTAGCGGGCAAATCAAGCTTATATGCTACCTTTCCATAAAGAATCAAGATCCTGTAAGGGCCAATATATCAAAGACTGAGCTTTCCCTTCTTACAAAACCATTTAACTCCCTTCATGAGAGAGATCCTCAAATATACTAAGTCGCCAACCTCAAACTCAAGCTCTCTTGTCCTCACATCTGCATACGATTTTTATCTTCTTTGGGATATCTTAAGCCTCTCCCTAATCAACTAAACTTTCTCTAATGTATCAAAAAATAAATTTGGCCCTATCAAAGCAGTCTCATCTACCTCAAACCAACCAATAAGAGATCTACTTCTCCTCTAATAGAGAGCCTTAAACGGAGCCATTTGAATACTTAAGTGATAATTGTTTTGTAGGAGAACTCAATCAAAGCCAAGTGATCATCCCAACTACCCTTAAAGTCAATAACAACACTTTTAATATGTCCTCTAAGGTCTAAACGGTCCTATCTACCTAACCATCTGTCTGAGGGTGAAAAGTTGTATTGAGATAAATATGGGTACCAAGACCCTTCTAAAATGCCTTCCAGAAGTAAGAGGTAAATTGAGTACCACTATCCAAAATAATAGAAAAAAGGACTCTATGTAATCTAACTATAACGCCCCGAGTATGCACCCTAGACGCCACACGGTGCTTATGATCCCGAGGGACCACAAACAAACCTATTAGCTGGTACCTACATTGAGCACTGAATAATAATACTAAAAGTAATGCAGAAAATAGGGTGAATTGCCATAAGGTTAAAACCTGAAATACTGATAAAGAATATCAATTGTAATAGTAATCTGCAAAATCGTATACTATTTGAAAGTCTAGTCTGAAAAGCCTCTAACTAAGCTATCTAAAAGTAGAGTTGATGGGACAAGCCCCCAACTAACTCCAACTTATAAAATACTGAAGCTGCTAAAAATACTAGAATAAGAGCATATCCTCGATAAATAAGGACTCACTACTAAGTCTGATACTGCTAGTTAAATTAGAATCTATCTATGCATGGTTGGGAACCTGAGCATTCAAAACTATGATATAAGACATTGTAGCTGAAAGAGAAAGTATGTGTAAGTACATGGAATGTGTTGGTATGCTAGATAAGGTAAGACTGAATACAATGGTTCATATGTATAAATAGTAACTGACTAAATGATATAGAGTAACTGAAACTACTATAAATAATGAGAATGCAATACTGTGCATGTATATGGATACTGTATTTGAAATTTTACTGTAGCTGAGTACTGAGTTTTGATAACTGTATAACTGATAATCTAAGATTTTTGATAACTGGATTTCTGATAGCTAAGTGACTGTATCTGACATTCCTAGTTTTGTAGAATTGAACAGAGTTCTATACTGAGACTGAAACTGAAATTGTGGGAGGTAATCATCTAATTGACATGCCCCAAATAAGGTAACTAGGGTCCAACCTGTAACCCAGTTCTAAGGGTGTTAGTAATATGACACGAGTAAAGATAAGGTGAAGAGTTACCCTCATCTGGCAGGTACTCAAATAAGAATGGTGGAAACCTCAATTGGCAGGTGAAAAAACCATATCGACCCTCAACTGGCAGGTTGATTCCTCAACCTACGCTGGCTACGTAGTTTTAAAATGTAAGGATTACTTCTAAGGATCACACCATCTACTGGCAGGTGATCCCCCATCCTTGGGTTTACTCGGTGCTGAATCCTACTCCCAATAGAATGACACTTATTATTATATCGAGTTGTACTAGACTAATATGGAGTTTAACTGATTTCCATTACTGACTAAGTTTAGTGAGTTCTGTGACTAAATAATTGCTACTGGTCGTGACACTACTAAGACTATTTTGTAACTGTTGTATCTCTAGGTAAACAGCTAGATTTTTGGGTATTAAATACCCCCAGGACTCGATAACATGAAAAGTAAACCATAGCATGATCTTGGGAAACATAACAATGTATATTTGTACATAATTCATTCATAGAGACATTTTATCAAATACTTGTACGGCATAGACTTATCCATGATTGGAACCACATAATGAAATGTCATGATTCCAGTATTTACTTCACATATGCATTTTAGCAAACACTTGGGGAGCATGGATTATTTCACATGATAATGGTCAAAACATGAGCATCATGAATACAATACTCAATTGCAAATTTAAGATTTTAGCATGCAATTCATATAATTCATCACATAACTATTTTAATTTCATAGAAACTTATAATTAATCATGAATTGAAACACAATTACTACCATGAAAATGAATTTACTCAATGCCAAGCATCAAAATCATAACTCTGAGATCTTATGTATAAAAAAGAGGTTCTTGGACTTCATGGGTAAAAGGAATGAATAAACACCTAACATACCTGGGTTTATTAATTATTGAGGATTCTTGGAGAAATTCTTGAGTTTGTCCTTGATTTGTTTAAGGTTAGGGTTATGTAATTGTGAGAGAGAGCTTGTTTATTTTAGGGAAAACTAAATAAAGAATGGGTTTTAAAATATTTTTAGGGATTAAATCCCATATTTGAACTTGTTAAAATCATGGGAAAAGACTAATTTAACCCTGGACGAAGCTTTTAATCTCCATCAAAATTTTCCAAAAAATTCCTCTGGCGTGACGCAACTCTATTGCACTGTGCCACTGGAAATTGACTACTAGGAAAATGACTTATGGCGGGATGTGGTGGTATTGCATTGGCCTATTAGATGAGACCTTGAAGTTCACTGCGACGGTGGCTTATTGTGTTGGCTCTCTGGAATATGACAAATGCTATTTTGGCCTTTGGCACGATGCGTCATTATCGCGGTGCAACATTGGATTTTTTTAACTGCAAATTCGCTAGCCTCCAGGACGCACTAATGTGCCATTTGGCACACTGTCTTACAAAAACAACTATAACTCTTCACCTAGGTATCAGATTTGGGTGAACTTTATATCGTGGGAAAGTTGACTGAATTTTCTACATAATGGTAAGCTCTAAACTAAAAAATACTAAGTATATTAAAAAAATTATGAAGTATAACTCATGTAATGAGAGTTAAGTTAAGCTATGGAAATATTAGGTATTACAATATCTTCCCCTTGGGAACATTCATACTCGAATTAGAGTGATTAAGCTTAGAAGTAATGATAGACTGAGTTTAAGACTAAACATGCATATCGAGTGCATGGAATACATGAATAAGTACACATAAGCTATGTTTTCATACTGAACATACATATCTGATTCGTGAAAACATGGCTAAACTAATTCATGAATGCATGGTAAAAAATACCAAGTTTATAACTGTAACTGATCATGGAACTGAGAAAATCTAAGAAAGACTGTTACCTTAAGCTGAATCTTTATTTGTGAAGAAGAGGTAAGGATACTTGGTCTGTATATCTGCTTCTATTTCCCTAGTAGCTTCCTCAACAGACTAATTTTGCCAAATAAATTTGACTACAGGAACTTCTTTGTTCCTCAATCTGTGAATATGGTGGTCGAGGATCTGGACTAGAACTCTTCGAAAGAAAGATCATTCCCAATATTTATGTTCTCTAAGGGGACTATGACTGCTGGGTCACCAATGTATTTATTTACCAAGGAGGCGTGGAATACTGGGTGCATAGTAGCTAGATATAAAGGAAACTCGAGCTCATAAGATACCTTTCCAAAATGACAGAGAATTCTATAAGGACTAACATATCGGGTACTGAGCTTTTCCTTCTTGCTGAACCTCTTCACCCCCTTCGTTGGAGAGTTTTTCAAGAACACAAAATCAACGATCTCAAAATCGAGATCCTTTCTCCTCACATCTGAAAACAATTTCTATCAACTTTGAGCAGCCCTAAGTCTTTCTCTGATCAATAGAACCTTCTCTAAGGCATTAAACACTAAGTCAGGCCCTATTACTACAGCCTTATGTACCTCAAACCAACCAATTGGAGATCTACATCTCCTACCAAAGAGAGCCTTAAATGGAGCCATTTGAATACTGGAATGATAACTGTTATTATATGTAAATTTGATCAAAGGCAAATGGTCATCGCAACAACCCTTAAAATTGATAACGCATGCTATTAACATATCTTTGAGATCTGGATGGTCCTTTCTTCTTGACGATCTGTCTAAGGGTGGAAGGCTGTACTGATGTGAACTTGGGTCCAAGACCCTTTTGGAATGCTTTCCAGAGAGGTAAACTGGGTACCTCTATCTGAGATAATAGATACTAGGACTCCGTGTAACCTGACAAACTCTCTGATATAGAGTTTGACGTAGTCCTCTACTATATAGGAGGTATGAACTGGCAAGAAATAAGTTAATTTTGCCATTCTATATATGATAACCCAAATTAAGTCATGATGATGATGAGAATGAGGCAAACCTGTCATAAAGTCTATGTTCACTTCTTTCCATTTCCATATGGGAATACGAAACTCCTGCATGGACCCACTAGGCTTCTGGTGCTCAATCTTAACCTGCTGACACATAGAGTACTTAGCAACAAACTCTATTATATCCCTTTTCATCCCACTCCACTAATAGATCTCCTTCAAATCATGATACATCTTAGTGGCCCCTGGATAAATAGAGTAACTCGCACCATGTGCTTCTGTAAGAATTTTTTTCCTTAAGTCATCTACACCTGGCACACGTAAATTGTGGCAACGCAACACACCATCTCCCCTTAGTAGAAAAACTTTTCTTTCTGATCTCTGACTAACTCTTTCAACTTGACTAGACTGGGATATCCGTCTTTGCTTTTCCTGTATTTAGGAAACTAGAGATGATTCTGAACTATTCTGAACCCACACACTACCCTCTACTGAATTGACTAAGCGAACAGCTAGTCAGGATAACTGATGAACTTCCTGAACTAAATTCTTCATTTCATTCTCCACATGAAAAACACTATCCACACACAATCTACTTAGGGCGTTTGCCACAACATTAGCCTTGCCCAGATGTATAGAAAACTCATTTCATAATATTTAAGAACCCTAACCTCCTTATCTGACGGAATTCAAATCTTTCTAAGAGAACACATAATGCAAAATTTTATGATCTGTGAACACATAACATACACCCCATACAAATATTTCCTCCAAATCGTTAAGGAAAACACTATAGCTACTAACTTAAGACTGTGGGTAGGGTAATTCTTCTCATGTGTCTTAAGTTTTCTATAGGCATAGGCTATGATATTATCTCTGCATGAGGACATAACCCAAACCTACTCTACATGCATCACAGTACACAATAAACCCATTTGAACCATCTGGTAGAGTCAAAACTTGGCTGAGGTGAGTCGAGTCTTCAGCTCTGGAAAACTTTTCTCGCAAGAATCCGACCCCTAAAAATGGAATTTCTTCTAAGTTAATCTGGTTATAGGGGATGAAATTTATGAAAACACTTCAATAAAAAAATGGTAATAGCCAGCCAAATCCAAGAAACACTGCAATGCTATCACTAGAAATAATTAGACAAAGGAACGCTATTGGCCTTAGCCAAAATTCGCACTTACTAAATTTTGCAAATATCTAATGAGCTCTGAGAGTCTGAAGTACGATTCGGAGGTAATCTGCATGATTATTCTCTCTATGGAAATAAATAAGAATCCCATCGATGAAGACTGTAACGAACATGTCCAAGTAATTCTTGAACATATGATTCATTAAGTCCATAAAGGTTGCTGGGGCATTTGTAATACCAAAGTACATATCCAGAGACTCGAAATGAACATATCGGGTTCGTAAAGCTATTTTTGGAATGTCACATTCTTGAACTCTGAGCTAATGATATCCTAATCTAAGGTTTATCTTAGAAAAGTAACTAGCACCCTGAAGTTGGTCAAATAAGTCATCGATTCTAGGAAGTAGATATTTATTCTTGACTGTGAATTTTTTCAATTGACTGTAGTCTATACACATTCTGAGAGAATGGTCTTTCATACGCACGAATAATACTGGTGTTCCCCTCGAGAAAATACTGGGTCTGATGAATTCCTTATCTAAGAGATCCTTTAACTGTTCTTAAATTTCTAAGTTTAGCTGGAGCCATTTCATATGGATAAATAGATATGGGCTGAGTATTTGAAAGAAGGTCTATTTCGAACTCAATTTCCTTTACGCGAGGAACTCTGGGAAGATCTTCGGGAAACACATCTAACAATTTAGTTATTACTGGAATTGACTCAATACTATGAGTCTCTAAACTAGATTCTTTAACTTGCACAAGATGATAGACACAACCCTTGAATATTATTTTTCTTTCTCTAAGGTATGAAATCAACTGACCCTTAAGCATTGTAGTACTACCACTCTATTCAAGGACTGGTTCATTTGGAAACTAAAAAATGAACAATTTATTTCTATAGTCAATTGAGTCATAGCATGAATAGAGCCAATTCTAGCTGAGAATGATGTCAAAATTTGTCATCTCTAGTTCTACCAAGTCTGCTGAACTGATTTTCTAAGATATCATAATCGGATAGTTCTTGTATACTCATCGGGCTATAGTAGACTGACCCATTGGGATAGAGTCTAAGAAAGGTTCTATTAAGATTTTTGGTTTAACTTTAAAGTCAACTGCTATGTAAGGAGTTACAAAAGAAAGAGAAGCTCCTCTATTTAATAAAGTGTAAATATGTAAATGAAAAATATGTAACATACCAATGAACACGTCAGGAGAAAATTCCTAATCTTGTCTGGACTAAAGTACATTAAGCCTGTTTAGGCATTTCTCACTGGTGGCACTGGAACTGGCACCCAGCTGATTCAGGCAATTAGATTGAGCTAAAGAACAATTATACTGACCTTAAAAACTTGACTGAGTACAATCTCTGACTCTGTGGCCTGACTTCCCATACCCAAAACAGACATCACTTCCAACTTTGCATACACCCATATGGTTTCTGTCATATTTCTAACAAAGAGGATTTGTTCGAGCACTGCTGCCACTACCCTGAGATTTAGAGCCTGGTTCTCTTTCTATATTACCATTTTAGAACATAGGTAATAGAGCACTAGCTGAGGAGGGAGATGGAAATGAAGATTTTTGATTAAACTAGAAATGGTTACCACCCTCTGACTTGGGCTGAGTGAAATTAAAGCTACCTATTCTAGCTCTGTTACTCTCCCCCTCTATCTTTATTCTTAGCCTTCTTTATATGTTGAGCATGGACCATGAGCCTTGATATGTCCATCTCCTTAATTAACATCATAGTTCTACTCTCCTTAATGACACATTTTGATACCCCTGACATGATCTAGCTCTTTCAGGACCAACTGTCTGTTACTACATGGGGAGCATACCTGCCTAGTTGAGTAAACTTGAGGGAACACTCTTTCACACTCATACTACCCCGCCTGATATTGATGAAATCTAACACCTTGGCTTTTCTCATCTCTAAGGGAAAGAATCTATCCAGAAAAGCAGTAGGAAACTCTTCCCACTCAATGGGGTCTGCATTTGTGCCACTGTCTACCTTCTACTACTTACCACGTATGGGCTACATCTTGTAGTTGATAGTCTCTAACTCAACACTCTTACTAGAAGACACTCCCATAATATTTGTGACTATGAACCTGATTAAAGAACACTTGTGGATCCTCTTCTGACTTAGATCTTGAGAATAAGGGATGATTCATTCAGGTGAAGTCAAAAATCCTAACTGTAGCAGTATTGGCTAATAGTTTGGCATGATCAGAAGTTGTTCGTTCATTTTGGGCTACTATTGAATTGGCAAGAGTAGTGAACGGTGCCCAAAATTCTTCATGGGAGGCATGCTCATCCAGGGGATCTGCCTGACCTAGCTGAGGTGCTGACTGATTTCCTGTTCTTCTTACATTGATCCTTCTGGGAGGCATGTTCTGTAAATAGAAGGAAGAAAAGGATTAGACTAAGAGTTTAACTTGATCTCATGCTCACTCGCACAACAAGAATACTGAAAGAAGGGAAACTTTTCCTAAACCATCTCATAGCCTCCTGTCTATAAGTGTGGCGCGCTGCAAACTCATGCATAAGACTCTACTTGATGTGACTTTAAAACTCCCTAGGACTCTGTTGAACATTAGTCTATGATACCAAGTTTGTATCACCCTAAGTCTTCACCTTGGATTCCATAAGGTGCTTACGATCTCGAGGGACCACAAGCTAACCCATGAGCTAGTACATGCTATGAGTATTGAATAATAATATTAAAAGTAATGTAGAAAATAGGCTGAATTTCCATAAGGTCCAAAATCTAAAATACTAATAAATAATATCAAATATAATAGTAATCTGCAAAATTATATATTAACTAAATGTCTAGTCCGATAAGCCTCTAACTGAACAATCTGAAAGTGGAGTTGATGGGATAATCCCCCGGCTAACTTCAACTACTGATTACTGAAGCTACTAAAAATACTAAAATAAAAGCATATCCTCGATAGATGAGAACTCACTACTACGTCTGATACTGCTGGTTGAAACTGAATCTGTCTATGCATGGCTAGGAGCCTGAGCATCCGAACATATGATATAAGACATCATAACACAAAGAGAAAGTATGCGTAAGTACGTGGTGGTATGCTAGATGAAGTAAGGCTGAATACAAGGGTTCATATGCATGAACAGTAACTAACAGAATGATATAGAGTAACTGAAACTACTATAAATATTGAGTATTCAATACTGTGCATATACATGAATACTGTATCTAAGCTTTTACTGCAGCTAAGTACTGAGTTCTGATAACTGAATAACAAATAATTTGAGATTTTTGATAACTGAATTTCTAATAGCTGGTGACTATATCTGATAGTGATAAAGCTCAAACTACACCTCTCTAATGAGAATGTAAGCGATCGTTGTCAATATAAAATCCAACTAGGTTAGAGTTCAATCCCACAGGGAATATGGTGTGTACATAAGTCATTTACGATTTAATCAATTGATAGTTGGATGTTTCTAGAAAAGGGGGTTTTTAGTTTAACAAGTAATTGTTGGTTACTTTAGATTCAGTGTTCGTAATCAAGAGTTTATGAAAAAAATAGAATTATTTTCACTAGGGCTTTTGGTACTTGATAGATGCTACTAGTGGTTCAAGATTCTCATGGTAGGTAGGACAACAAGTTATCTTTATTGAAGTTATGCTTAAACGTCTCTCGAACTACCTAAGAATTTAATTACCTTATACTCTTAGACTTAGGGAATTGATATTCACTGCCAAGATTTTACCTCAGGTTAACCAACCTTGTTACAGTGCAGATTATTAAACGGAGTATTTCTAAGTCCTTGTTGATGATTCACTTCCTACTATATTTGATTTCTTTCTCAAGAGAATCAAAGCAGGAGGTATCTATTGTTTGCAATCAACAGACAATAATTAAAACATTAGAAACATCAAGGAGTCCTACCACCTTTCGAATCTTGAACACTCAACACCTTCTCAAGACAAAACCCTAGATTCCATAATTCAGATTAAAGGAATTTAGCCACTCATGACATAATAATCGAAAAACCTAGATGAATTTATGCTTTGAAAGATAAACTTACCAAAAGAGGAATAAAACTAGAGATTCTTAAATTAACTCACAAAGAAAATCCCAAAATAATGAATATAATCTCTTCAAAGTAATTTCTTTCTCAAGCCAAGAAGTTAAAGAGAAAAAATCAAAGTATATTGCTCGAACCTCAAGGTCCAGAACTCTTCAGAAACCCTAAACAAGGCTTTAAATAGTTTACCCTAATTATGGAAACAAAATAATAATATTCAGAAATTCCTCAGATTAGGTGACGCCATATGTGATAGCATATCAGGAGGCTAACGACTTATCACAAATGTCATCAGCTTCCTTTATGCTTTTGGTACTCGCTTCCTAACACTGATGAAAAATGGTGAAGCCCTATCAGCTTCTTGACGACCTATCACAAATGTCGTCAAGGCTTTTTCTCAGCTCTCACGTTCTACCTTAGGCTGACGGAAATCCTGATGACTTATCAGCTCCTTGACGTCTTATCATAAAATTTCATCACAGCTTTTAACATAGGACAATTCTTTGTCTACTACTGATGATGAAGATGATAGCTTATCATAGGGCTAACAACTTATCACAAAATTCATCAGCCACACTTTGCTTTTATTTACTTCAAATTTCAGCTCATTTGCTTTCATTCTTGTTGGTTCTCTAGCATCTTAGATTTTACTGCAAAATCTAACATAAAGAAATAAAAAATGACAAAAGTTGCTTAATACTTCGCTTTTATTCTTAGTTAAAAGCCTCAAATGTGTTAGCATTAGCTCACACATCAGATAGTCCTGATTTTGTAGAACTAAACATAGTTCTATACTGAGACTGAAACTAAAACTATGGGAGGTAATCATCTAACCAACATGCCCCAAATAAAGTCACTGAGTTCCAACATGTAACCCAGTTGGAAGGGTGTCAGCACTGTACCACGAGTAAAGACAATCTTAACAGTTACCCTTGTCTGGAAGGTACTCTAATGAAAATGGTGGAACCCTCAACTGGCAGGTTAAAAAACCTCATCAATGCACAGCTGGCAGGTTGATGCCTCAACCTGCACTAGCTATGTAGTTCTAGAATACAACGACAATTTCTAAGGATCACACCCTCTACTGGCAGGTGAGCCCTAAGCGTTGGGTTCACTTAGTGCTGAATCCTACTCCCAACTGAATAGTACTATTTTCTATACTGAGCTAAACTAGACTGATATAGAGTTTTACTGAGTTTTATAACTGACTGAGTTTAGCAAGTTCTGTGAATAAATGAGAGTGCTACTAGTTGTGACCCTACTAACACAATTCTTTAATTGTTGTATCTCTAGGTTAACAGCTAGATTTTTTGTTATTAGATGCCCCCAGGACTCGATTGCATGAAAAGTAAAGCATAGCATGATCTCGAGAAACATAAGAATGTACACTTGTGCATAATTCATTCATAGAGACATTTTATCAAACACTTGTACGACATAGACTTATACATGATTGGGACCACATAATGATATGTCATGATTCCACTATTTAATTCACATAGGCATTTTAGCCAACACTTAGGGGGCATGGATTATTACATATGATAATGGTCGATACATGAGCATCATGAATATAATACTTAATTGCAAATTCAAGGGTCTTGCATACAATTCATATAATTCATCACATAACTATTTAAATTTGATAGAAACTTATAATTAATCATGAATTGAAACCCAATTACTACCATGAACATGAATACACTCAATTCCAATCATGGAAATCTTAGCTCTGAGATTTTGTATATAAAAAATAGTTCTTGGACTTCATGGATGAAAGGAACCCATGAATGAGCATCTAACATAACTGGGTTTATTAATTCTTGAGGATTCTTGCGGAAATTCTTGTGTTTTTCCCTTGATTAATTTAAGAGATTTGGGTATGTTAATTAAGAGAGAGAGCTTGTTGATTTTGGGGAGAAGTTAATAAAGAATGGGTTTTAAAAAATTTTAGGGTTTAAATCCCAAATCTAGGCGTGTTAAAATCATTAGAAAATACTAGCTTAATCTTGGTTGAACCTTTTAATTTCTGTTAAAATTTTCCCAAAAAGGCCCCTAGCGCGACGCGGTGCTATTGCGTCATGTCACTATAAATTTACAACTGGTAAAATGACTGGTGGCCTGACGTGGTGGTATCGCGTTACCACACTAGATTAGACCTGGAAATTCACCATGATGTGGGCTTATTCCATTGGCTCTATGGAAAATGACAAATTCCATTTTGGCCTTTTGCGCCGATGTGCCATTTAGCACACTATCTTACAAAAATAGCTATAACTCTTCACCCAGGTCTCGTATTTAGGCAAACTACATGCTGACTGAATCTCCTACGTAATGATAAGCTCTAAACAGAAAAATACTGAGTATTTTAAAAAATATATATAGGATAAATCATGTACTGAGAGTTAAGTTAAGCTAGGGAAATATGGGGTATTACAATATCTCCCTCTTGGGAACAGTCTTCCTTGAATGAGACTTATTAATCTTAGAAGCACTGATAGACTAAGTTTACACACTGAAAAGCATACTAATGCATGGAACACATGACTGAAAGTACTGATAAGTTGAGTTTTCATACTAAACATGCCTATCTTATGCATGAGTACATGACAGAACTAATTCATAAATACATGACTGAATATGCAACGGTAAAGAATACCAAGTTTATAACTGTAACTAAACATGGAACTGAGAAAATCTAAGGAAGACTGTTACGTTAACTTAAATCTAAATTTGCAAATAATCGGTGAGGATACTTGGTCTGCATATCTGTTTCTGTTTCTCAAGTAGCTCCCTCAATGGACTGATTTCGCTGGAGAACTTTGAATAAGGGAACTTCTTTGTTCCTCAGTCTATGAATTTGATGGTCGAGGAGCTGGACTAGAACCTCTTCAAAAGAAAGATCTTTCTGAATATTAACATCCTCTAAGGGGACTATGACTGCCGGGTGACCAATACATTTCTTTAGCAAGGAGACATGGAAGACTAGGTGCACTATAGCGAGATCTGAAGGAAACTCGAGCTTATAAGCTACCTTTCTAAAATGGTTGAGAATTCTGTAAGGACTGAGATATCGGGTACTGAGCTTTCCCTTCTTGCTGAACCTCTTCATCCCCTTCATGGGAGAGATTTTTAAGAATAGAAAATCACTGATCTCAAACTTGATATCCTTTCTCCTCATATCTGCATACAATTTTTGTTGGCTTTGGACAACCCTGAGTCTTTCTCTGATCAACTAAACCTTCTCTAACGCATCAAACAATAAGTTAGGCCCTACTACTATGGCCTCACATACGTTAAACCAACCAATTGGTGATATACATCTCCAACCATAGAGAGCCTCAAACAGAGCCATCTGAATACTCGAATAACAGCTATTATTATATGTGAATTCGATCAAAGGTCAATGGACATCCCAATTACCCTTAAAATCAACAACACAGGCTTTTAACATACCTTCTAGAGTATGGATGGTCCTTTTTGCTTGACCATATGTCTGAGGGTGGAAGGTTGTACTGAGGGAAACTTGGATACCAAGACCCTTTTGGAATACTTCCCAGAAGTGAGAGGTAAACTAGGTACCTCTATCTAAGATAATAGATATTGGGACTCCATGTAACTTAACAAACTCTCTAATACAGAGTTTAGCATAATCCTCAGCTGCATAAGAGGTATGAACTGGCAATAAATGAGAGGATTTTGTCATCCTATCTATGATAACCCAAATCAAATCATGCAAACGACAAGTATAAGGCAAACCCATCACAAAGTCCATGTTTGCTTCTTCCCATTTCTATGTGGGGATACTAAAATCTTGCATGGACCTACTAGGCTTCTAGTGCTCAATCATAACCTGCTGACACGTAGAGCACTTAGCTACAAACTCTACTATAACCCTTATCATCCGACTCCATCAATAAATCTTTCATGAATTTCGGTACATCTTAGTGGCCCTGGATAAGTAGAGTAACACACACCATGCATTTATGCAAAAATTCATTGCCTCTAGTTATCTACACCTAGCACACATAGCCGACCTTGGCAACGCACTACACCATCTACCTCTTGGGCGAAAACCTTTACTTTCTGATCTCTAACTGACCCTTTTAAATTAAATAAACTTTGATTTCTGTCTTGCTTTTCCTTTACTTTGGAAACCAGAGATGATTCTGAACTATTCTGAACCCACACATTGCCCTCTGCTGAATCGACTAAGAAGACACCTAGTCAGGCAAGATGATAAACTTCCTAAACTAACTTCTTCTTATCATTCTCAACATGAGAAACACTACAATTAGACAATCTACTTAGGGCATCTGCCACTACATTGTCCTTTCCCAGATGGTACAGAACACTCATGTCATAATCTTTCAACAACTCTAACCACCTTGTCTAATACAAATTCAAATCATTCTGAGAGAACACATACTATAAGATTTTATGATCTGTAACACATCAATATCCACCCCATACAAATAGTTCCTCCAAATCTTTAAGTCAAACACTACAACTGCTAACTCAAGATCATGGGTAGGGTAATTACTCTCTATGGGCTTAAGCTGTCTAGAGGCATAGGCTATAACCTTACCTCTCTACATGAGGACACAACCCAAACCTAATTTAGATACATCACAGTACATAACAAACCTATCTAAACTATTTGGAAGAGCAAGACTGGTGATGAGGTGAGTTGAGTCTTTAGCTCCTAAAAACTCTTGTCACAAGAATCTAACAACTGAAACTGGACTTTCTTCTGAGTCAATCTGGAAATAGGGGATGAAATAGATGAAATCCCTTTAAAAACCCAATGTTAATAGCCATACAAACACAAGAATCACCTGATACCTAATAGAGAAATAGGTGTAGGGAAATTTCTCACCACCTTGGTCTTTTGAGGATTAACTCTAATGCCATCACCAAAAATAATGTGACCAAGGAACACTACTGAACATAGCCAAAATTTGTACTTACTAAATTTGGCAAATAGTTGATGAGCTTTGAGAGTTTGAAGTACGATTCTGAGGTGATATGCATGATCATGCTAGCTATGGGAATAGACAAGAATATCATTGATGAAGACTATAATGAACATATCCATGCACTCGTTGAAAACACAATTCATTAAGTCCATAAAGGATATTGGGAAATTTGTAAGACTAAAGGACATGACCAAAAACTCAAAGTGACCATATCAAGTTCGAAAAGTTGTTTTTGGGATGTCATATTCCCTGAATCTGAGCTAATTATAGCCTGATCTGAGGTATATCTTAGAAAAGTAACTGGCACCCTGAATTCGGTTGAACAAGTCATCAATTCTAGAAGTGGATATTTATTCTAGACTGTGACTTTTTTCAACTAATTAGTGCGTCCTACAAGGAAATGCTCGGTCTGATAAATCCCTTATCTAGGAGATCCTTTAATTGTTCGTTTAACTCTCTAAGTTCAACTGGAGCCATTAAATATGTCGGAAAAGCTATGGGCTGAGTATCTAGAAGAAGGTCTATTCCAAAGTCAATTTCACTAACAGGAGGAACTCTGGGTAGATCTTTGGGAAACATATCTAAGAATTTATTTACTTCTAGAACTGACTCAAGATAGTGAGTCTCTAAACTAAAGTCTTTGACTTACACAAGATGATAGAAACACCCCTTGGATATTATTTTTCTCCCTCTAAAGTAT
Organism: Capsicum annuum; assembly: GCF_002878395.1. NCBI lineage: Eukaryota > Viridiplantae > Streptophyta > Magnoliopsida > Solanales > Solanaceae > Capsicum > Capsicum annuum. The sequence goes on from NC_061116.1 coordinate 34,000,768, forward strand.
GAAATCAACTGACCCTTAAGCGTTGTAGTACTACCCCTCCTTTCAAGGATAGGTTCATTTGGAAACTAAAAATGAACAATTATGTTTATACCATCAACTGAGGTATAGCATTAATAGATCTAATCCATGTCATGAATGATATCAAAATCTATCATCTTTAATTCTACTAAGTCTTTTGAAGTGAATTTTTGAGATATCATAATCGGACAGTTCCTGTACACTCACCGGGCTATGGAAGACTAACCTAATAGGGTAGAGACTTGAGAAAGGTTCTATTAATATTTTTGGTTTAACATTAAAGTCGACTGCTATGTAAGGTGTTACAAAAGATAAAGAAGCTCCTGGATCTAACAAGGCATAAATATGTAAATGAAAAATCTATAATGTACTAGTGACCATGTTAGGAGAAATTTCTTGAACCTGTCTAGACTGAAGTGCATAGAGCCTATTTTAGTGTTGCCCGCTGGTGGCACTGGAAGTGGAACCCTACTAATTCAGGTGTCCGGACTGAGTTGAAGAATGACTATATTAACTTTGTAAAGCTGAATGAGGACAATGTCTTACTCGGTGGCTTGGATTGCCACACCAAAAACATACATAACTTACAACTCTATAGATACCCTGGTAGTTTCTGCCATATTTCTAAAAAAGAGGATTTGTTCGAGCACTACTAAAACTACCCTAAGATTTAGAGCCTGATTCCTTATCTTTGTTACTATTTTTGAACTTAGGTATTAGAGCACTGGCTGAGGACAAAGCTGGAACTGATGATTTTGGACAAAACTAGGAATGGTTACCACCCTCTGACTTTGGTTGAGTGAAATTAAAGCTACTTGTTCTAGTTTTCTTATTGTTTCTCTCTCTCTTCCTTTATTATTAGCCTCTTTTATTTGCTGAGCATGGACCATGAGACTGGATATGTCTATCTCCTTAATTAACATCACAGTTCTATACTTTTTAATGACACTTTCGGACACCCCTAACACTAACTTTCTCATTCTGGACCTACTGTCTGCTACTACATGGGGAGCATACCTGGCTAGCTAAGTAAACTTGAGGAAATACTCTTTAAAACTCATAGTGCCCTGCCTGGGATTGATGAACTCTAACACCTTGGCTTCTCTCATCTCTAAGGAAAAGAATCTATATAGAAAAGCAGTAGAAAACTCTTCCAACTCAATAGGCTCTGCATCTGTGCCCCTGTCTACCTTCAACTGCTTAAACCATGTATGGGCTATATTTTGTAGCTGATAAGCAGCTAACTCAGCACTCTCACTGGAAGTCATACCCATAATATCTATTACTTTATAAATTGGATCGAGGGACTCCTGTGGATCCTCTTCTGACTTATATCCTGAGAATAGGGGAGTATTCATTCGAGTGATGTCCTGAATCTTGATTGCAATAGTATTGGCCATGAGCTTATCCTGAATAAAAGATGGCCGCACATTCTGAGCTGCTACTGAATTTGCTGGAGCAGTGAACATAGCCCAAAATTTTTCATGGGAGACATACTCATCCAGGGGATCTGCCTAACCGGGATGAGGCTCTAACAAATTTCTTATTCTTCTTTCATTGTTCCTTTTAGGAGGCATATTTGTACATGGAAGGAAGAAAAAGATTATACTAAGAGTTTAACTTGAGCTCATGGTCACTCGCATGACATGAATACCAAAAGAAGGGAAACTTTTCCTAAAATATCTCATAGCCTCCTGTCCATAAGTGTGGCGTGCTACACACCTATGCACAAGACTTTACTTGATATGGATTTCAAACTCCCTAGGACTTTGTTAAACCTTAGGCTCTGATACCAAATTTGTAATGCCCTGAGTCTGCACCCTGGAAGCCAAATGGTGCTTATGATCCCGAGGGACCATAAGCTAACCCATGAGCTGGTACTTGGTGTGAGCACTGAATAATAATACAAAATGTAATGTAGAAAATAGGCTAAATTACCATAAGGTTCAAAATCTAAAATACTGATAAAGAATATCAACTTTAATAGCAATCTGCAAAATTGTATACTGTCTGAAAGTTAAGTCTAAAAAGACTCTAACTGAACTGTTTAAAAGTTGAGTTGATGGGACAATCCCCCAACTAAGTCCAACTATTGAAATACTGGAGCTACTTAAGATACTGAAATAAAAACATATCCTCGATAGATGAGGACACACTGCTAAGTCTGAATTTTTTAGTTGAATCTGAATTTGTCTATGCGTGGTCGGGAACCTGAGCGTCCGAACCTATGATATTAGATATCATAGCACAAAGAGAAAGTATACGTCAGTACGTGGAATATAATGGTATGCTAGATGAGTTAACGCTGAATACAAGGGTTCATATGCATGAAAAGTAATTGATTGAATTATATAGAGTAAGTAAAACTACTATAAATACTGCGTATACAATACTGTGCATAAACACGAATATTGTATCTGAGATTTTACTATATCTTAGTACAGAGTTCTGATAACTGAATAACTGATAATCTGGAATTTCTTATAGCTGAGTGACTATATCTGATAGTCGTAATTTTATAGAACTGAACTGAGTTCTATACTAAGACTAAACTAAAATAGTGGGAGGTAATCATCTAACCTACATGCCCCAAATAAGGTTATTAGGGTCAATCTTGTAACTATAACGACCCAATTTTCAGGAACCAGAATGTCACATAGTGCTCGTGATCTGGAAGAACTAAAAGCTATCCTTCTTCCGATATCTATACCTCTGCACTGCATATTATCTAAAATAAATGCAAAAAACTGGTAGAAACTGGCCATAAGGTTCAAAACATCTAAAATACTTAAAACTAAAAACTAAATACTGATATATCTATCTGAAAAAGCCTCTACACTGCTTGAACTGTGGATTTGATGGGACATGTCCCCAACTAACTCCATCTACTAAAATTAAACTAAATCATAATAAAATAAGGATCACCCTGAAATGAAGATGACTCACTACTACATCTACTACTGTAGATTGGAGTGAGCTGCTAAGGGTACTCTGGATCTCGTGCCTCTGAACCTATGGTGTAAAATAAAACACCATAGCGTAAATTCGTCAGTACAGGAATATACCGAGTACAAAGATGAGGTAAGGCTAAATGCAAGGGCTTATGCATAAACAATTACTTAATTGAATAATCATGAGAATACTGAATGAGAACATATGCAAGAATGCATAATTCATAACTTAAATCATCGTGACTCAAAATACTGCAACATTGGTTGCAGCTTTACTATCATCTGAACTCACTACTAATACTGAAATGTTGAATAACTGAATCTCCTAATATTGATAATAGAGTACTAGAGTTAAGATCAGTCCTCTCTGTCGAGTGATCTCAGAAACTGATATTACTAAAGCCGATAAACTGAATCTACACACATCAATGACTACACTCTGAGTTTGCTAGTCTCAACTGATTGAATCAGAAATCAAACTCTCTAACGGATGATCCTGAATCTACTATCAGTGATAAGAAGAGATTATATCTGAGATCAAACCTATCTAGTGAAAGATCTGTGAATCTAATAATAAGAATAATCAACTGAATCTAAGAATAAGATCAGGCCTATCTAATGGGTGATCTCTGGATCTGATAATAAGAATACTCAACTGAATCTGAGACTGAGATTAATCCTATCTAATGGGTGATCTTTGGATCTGATAATGAGATTACTCAACTAATTCTAAGACTGAGATCTAGCCTATCTAACGAGTGATCTCTGGATCTGATAATAAGAATACTCAACAAAATCTGAGACTGAGATTAAGCCTATCTAATGGGTGATCTCTGGATTTTATAATAAGAATACTCAACCAAATCTGAGACTGAGATCAAGTCTAACTAATAGGTGATCTCTGGATCTGATAATATTGATACATAATAACTTTATGTGAGGCCATGCCTATCTAGCAGGTGGTCCATGAATTAATGGAACTATATGAGTTCCTTACTGAAATAGTTGACAGTATCTAGTAGTCCTAATTTCTAAGTTCTACTCTGAAGACTGATACTGAAACTGTAATTATGGGAATTCTCACTTAACTGACATGCCCCAAATCTGAATTGGTGGGAGTCCAACTTGTAACCCCAACTAGAATGGTATCAATACCTTTCCATGGGTAAATACCTCAACTTTGGTCAAGCCTCTCTAATGGGTGACCCTCATAGAAAGTCAAGCCTAAGGAAGTATAATAGTCAATCCTTATGCTAATGAGTGACTCCTGTATCCTGTACTGGCTAGACAGTCGAATTTCTACCTATGTATTTTGGACTATTGAATGCCCCAACAACTTTCATGTACTTGATAAATAGAATGTTTAAACAATACTTGGGCATATTCTTCATAGCCTTCATTGATTATATACTCGTCTATTTATGTAGTTAAAATGATCACGCAGACCATCTCAAAGTTGTATTGTAGACTCTTAGAGCCCATTAGTTATTTGCAAAATTTAATAAGTGTTAGTTTTTTCTAAGATCAGCAGCTTTCCTTGGACATATTATTTCTGGTGATGGCATTAGAGTTTACCCTCAAAAGACTGAATTAGTGATAAATTATCCCAGACCTATCTCTCTATCATATATAAGGAGTTTCTTAGGTTTGGCTAGCTATTATAGGCAGTCTATTAAATGATTTTCATCTATTGTATCTCCCATGTCTTGATTGTCACAAAAGAAATTCAAGTTTTAGTTGTCGGATTCCTGTGAGAATAGTTTTCAGGAGTTGAAGAACTGACTCACTTCAACCCATGTTTTGACTTTGCTAGATGGTTATATGGGTTTGTTATTTACTATGATGCTTCCATAGTTGTCCTTGATTCTGTGTTAATGAAGAGAGGTAAGGTCATCGTCTATGCCTCGAGGTAGCGTAAACCCCATGAAAATAATTACCCTAACCATGATCTTGAGTTGGCAGTAGTTTTTTTACCTCAAAAATTTGGAGAAATTATCTTTAAGGGTTCATGTTAATGTGTTTAAAGATCACAAAAGTTGGCAGTATGTATTTTTGCAAGCAGATTTAAATCTTTATCAGAGAAGGTGGTTAGAGTTGTTGAAGGATTTTAATATTAGTGGTACTGTATCATCCAAGAAAGGCCAATACAGTGGTAGACACCCTTAGTAAATTGTATATGGGTAGTGATTCTCATGTTGAGAATGATAAGAAGAGGTTAGTTCAGGAGGTTCATCATCTTGATAGATTACGTGTTCGGTTAGTTGATTCAGCTGAAGGTAGTATATGGGTTAAGAATAGTTCAGATTCTTCTTTGGTTACCGTATGAACGAAAAGCAATATAGGTTTTCAAGTTTCGTTAATTTGAAAGAATCAATTAGAGATCAGAAAGTATAGGTTTTCTCCTAAGGAGGGAGGGTGTGTTGTGTTGTCAGGGAAACTTGTGTTCTCTGTGTGTTGATTGTTTGAGACATCGGGTTTTAGCCGAAGCATATGGTGCATGTTATTTTATTCACCCAGGGGCCACTAAGATGTACCAAGATTTGTAAGAAATCTATTGGTAAAGTTGTATGAAAAGGGATATTGCAGAATTTGTAGCTAAGTGTTCTAACTATCATAGCTTAAAGTTTAACAACAGAGGCCTAGTAGTACAATGTAGGAGTTCAACATTCCTACTTGGAAGTGGGAAGAGGTAAACATGGATTTAGGGATGGGTTTGCCTCGTACGCCTTATCAGCATGATTTGATATGGATCATTATAGTTAGAATGACCAAATCAACCCATTTCTGGCCATTTCATACTTCTTATTGAGCTAAGGACTATTCCAAGATCTATATTAGAGAGTCGGTTAATTTGCATGGAGCCCCATTGTATATTATTTCAACTAGAGGTACTCCATTTACCTCACACTTTTGGAAAGCTTTTCAGAAGGGTCTTGGTACTTAAGTTTATCTCAGTATAGCTTTTCTTCCTTAGACAAATGGCTAGGCAGAGAGGACCATTCCAACCCTAGAAGAAATGTTGAGGGTGTGTGTTCTTGATTTCAAGGGTAGTTGGGATGATCACTTACCTTTGATCGAGTTTGCCTACAATAATAGTTATCACTACAATATTCAAATGGCTCCATTTGATGCTCTCTATAGGCGGAGATTTAGATCTCCTATCGGTTGGTTTGAGGTAGGTGAGGTTGCTTTAGTAGGGCCAGATTCAGCGGTTGATGCAATGGAGAAAGTTTAGTTAATCAGGGAGAGGCTTAGGACAGCCCAAAGTTTTCTGATATATTATGCAGATGTGAGGTGAAGAGATCATAAGTTTCAAGTTGGGGATTTGGTGTATTTGAAAATCTCGCCCATGAAGGGAATGAAAACATTTGGCAAAAAAGTAAAGCTTAGTCCTCGATATATTAGCCCTTACAGAATTTTGAGTCATTTTGAAAAAGGTAGCTTAAGAGGTTGAGTTGCCTACAAATTTGGCATTAGTGCATCCAATGTTCAATGTCTTTTTGTTAAAGAAGTGTATTGGTGATCCAACAGTTGTAGTTCCTTTAGAGAGCACAGATGTTTAGGATAACCTCTTTTACGAAGAAATCCCAATTGATAATCTTGATCATCTGATTTGTAGACTAAGAAACAAAGAAGTTCCGTTGGTCAAAGTTCTTTGGCGGAATCAGTCTACTGAGGGAGCCACTTCGGAAGCATAAGCAGATATATGTACTAAGTACCCTCACCTTTTCTTCACAAATTTAGACTCGGATTAAGGTGACAGTCTTCTTTGATTGACACTTTTTCATTCTCAGTCCTATCTATATAATCATTCTCATCTCATGGCATGCATTCACAATTCAGTTCAGACAAGTATCATGTTTCAGGCTTAGTCATGTAATCATGTTTTGAGATATGCATTTTTCTTATGTGATTTCAGTTTCCCCAGTACTCTTATCTTAATAAGTCTCATTTTAGGATGAATGTTCCCAAGGTGGATATATTGTAACACCCCATACTTTTCTTAGCTCAGTTCAGCTCATAATGCTTGCATAAGAGGCTTAGAGCCTGAAAACATAACTAAGTATTAGGGACTTAGTCATATTTTTGTCCTCTTAACTTAGAGGATTTTTAAATGAGGTTTCCCACCCCCGACATTTAAGTTTTTGAGTTAATTCATGTACAGAGGTGTAAAGAGCATATCTCGAGGAAGTTTTAGATTTTTCGGACGAAGATTAGGGTAGGTTTGGATTTCGTTTCCAGCACCTCATCGTAATGGTGGTGCGTTGCAGTGGGTATAGAGATGACGCCTTTGGAGCATCGTGGCGCATCTCTAAAATGCATTATAATTATGAATTTAAATATCTGAGGGGTAGTAGCATCTTTTCCCCTCAATGCAAGTCATCAAAACATAAAATATATCAGCAATTTGGGTTTATTTGCCCATTCTTCTCCAATTTTCTATCAAAGAAACCCTACTCCTCTCCCAATAACATTAGATTCAATTATATTCTCTTTAAGAAAAAACCATAATTCAAGTCTCCCAATCCAAGAATTTAAAGAAAGCTGTCAAGATTATGTTTCCCTTTCAAACTTAAGGATTTAAGGTATGTGTGATGTTCATCCATTGTTTCCTTTTACCATGGAGTCCAAGAATATTTTTTAAATAATAAATTATTAGTTTCCATGTTTTAAATGAGTTATCTCCATGAATTACACATTATTTTGATTTCAAGTTAAAATTACAATTATTTTCAAGTGGAATGGATTATAGTATGTTTAGGATGTGGAATATTGCCATGTTCATGCAATTCAGGATAAACCCTTAATTTATTATTTTTATCATGTAATCATGCTATCTCATCATGTTTGAAAGCATCCCCATGTCAATGTTTTAATCACTATGTGTTTGATGAAATTCCAAAGAGAATGATTTTGTAGAATGATTCCCCATTATGGTTTTTCAAAGCTTTTACATGCCTTTGATGTTATTTACATTCAATGCTGGGGGTTATGAATACCCGGTACATACTGTTTCTATAGTTTATTATTTTCAGAATGGTTTCAGATAGACCATGAGCATTATCATCCAATTAGTTACCATGATCAATGTATTGCTAAGGTACAGTTAGCTAGCCCAGTAATTAGTGCAAGTTCTGTTGGGAGTAGGATTTAGCACCAAGAAAACCTAAGGATGGGGGCTCACCTGCCAATTAGGACTGGTACCTTAGTAGCAGTCCCTAAGTTGAAGAACTGCACAGCCAGCATAGGTTTATGAGATGCCACCCACCAGTTTAGGACTGGCATTCTCTTAGGGGTCACCCACCATTTTACGACTGAATCCTTAGTCCTTTGGGATATCAAATTAGGGGATCCAAAAAACCATATGTTAGTACACGTGGCACGGTACTAATACCCTTCCAACTAGGGTTATGGGTTGGGCCCCGATTAGCTTAGATTAGGGCATGTCGGTTAGATGATACCTCTTACAGTCTCAGTTTAATATTTAGTACAGATTTTAGTTCAGGTTTACTTGACCATAGCATACAGTTCATTAATTATTCAGTTATAAGATTTCAGTATTTTAGTTTATAGACTGTTTAAGTATCATGTTATATGCTTGGTTATGCATTATCAGATTTTACATCTTAAACATATATATGCATCAGTTATCTCATTCTATTTTTCCAATTAGTATTTCATGCATAGTTACGCATGCATTACAGCCTATCCTTACCTCATATACCAGTACAATGAAAGTACTAGCCGCATACATTTTTTCTGCTATGTTTTCTTATATCATAGGTTTGAATGCTCAATTTCCCGATGATGCTTAGAAAGTTTAGCTTAATCATATCAGCAGTTGTGGTGAGTCCTCATATTTCGAGGAACAATTATGTTATTTTAGTATTTTCTGTATTTGCTTTCAGTTAGTTCAGTTGGAGTTAGTTGGGGCCTGTCCCATCCACTCTTCAGCCAGTTTAAAGGTTTTTAAATGTTTCTAGTCATTCAAACTGTAATAAGTTGACCAATTCAGTTGTATTTTCATACTTTCTAGTATGTCATCCAATGTTTAGAATTATGATTTAAATCATATTTTCAGTATTTGAACCTTTTCTATTTATTCAGTTGTTTCGGCACATGATTATTTTCAGTATATCATTCAGTGCTCATAGCAGATACAAGCTCATAGGTTATCTTGTGGTCACTCATGACCGTAAGCACCATTGTCACAACTATGGGATAGCCTCATATCATAATATGACGGGACTGGAGTGCATACAACCTGTTTTAGGGCATTGGTGTCACCGAAAGTAGTGCCCTGCTAGTCGGGCGACCTGTTGGAGATGATGACAGATTTGACTAGCCATGTTGGCTCAAATCATTTCCCCTTTGAGAAAATACTAGACACTCTCTAACCCTGTGGCCTTGCTTGCCAGTCCCAAAACACACCTCACTACTAGCTTTTCACACACTATGATGATTTCTTCCACATTTATGGAAAAGTGGATTAGTACGACCACTGTTCACACTACCCTGGGACTTGGAGCCTAGAACCCTATCCCGACTATCATTCCAGAACTTTGGAACTAGTGCACTAGCTAAACATGGATTTGGTGCTGAAAATTTATGATGAAACTGATTGCGGTTACCACCATCTGACCTCAGCTGAGAAAAGTTAAACCTACCCACTTTGACCCTCTTATTCTCTCTTTTTCTTCTTAAGCTTCTATATTTCAATCTGTTGAGAATGAACTATAAGTATAGATAGGTCCATCTCCTTATTCAATATAGCAGTCCTGCACTCATTAACCATACTATCAACTACACCAGAAACAAACTTACTCATGCTATACCTATTATCAACCACCATTGAAGGAGAATACCTTGCCAACTAAGTAAACTTAAGTAGTATTCCCTCACAATCATATTACCCTGCTTCAAATTAATGAACTCTAGAGCCTTAACTTCCCTTAATTCTAAAGGAAAGAACCTGACTAAAAAGGCTATGGCAAACTCCTCTCACTCTATAAGCCTTCACTTGGCACCCCTATCCTCTTATCACTACATAAACTAGGTGTAAGCTATATCCTAAAATTGGTAAGCAACCAACTCTATACTCTCACTTGAGGTGACTTCCATGATATCGGTCACTTTCAAAACCATGTAAAGAAACACCTATGGTTCCTCATCAGACTTGGATCCCCAAAATAAAGGGGGATTCTATAATACCCCAAAAATCTAAACTCGAGTCATGTTCCAAGCTTATGCAAAGAAAATTATAGTCCCTTGGTAATTTTACAAGTGAGTTTGATGTGTATTAAGGCCTCAAAGAACTCCCAGCTATTAGACTAATAAAAATAAACCTTACCAATTGAATTTTTGGTGAAAATGTGGCTTTGATCAACTTCAAATGAGCAAATATTTTGTCCAACTTAGAATTTTCCAGTTCAAGACCCATCAAATGATAGGAAATTGATTTATCTTTCCAACCATACAAATTTCACCTAAATTCGATACTCTAGTGAGAAGTTATGGAACTTTTAGTGCAAAATAGTAGCCCAACACGATAAGGTCGCATCCTGCTGGTGGCTGAAATCACGTTTGTTTATTTCTAGTGCGTCACTGCAATTGCCATCACATCATACCAAAGGGCCATTTGGCAATTTTCCTTTTCCAATGGGGCACCGCTATTGGCACCGCAATGTGCCAAGCTTCCAGTTAGGGATCGTCCATTTCCAGAGGCACAATGTGAGAGCACCGTGTCGCGCTGTTGGTCGAAATGGGAATTGTCCTTTTTTTGGTGGGCAAACACGATTGTACCGTGATGAAATGACATACAAAATCGAGATTTCCAATTTCGCAATTTAAATTTTAGGGACCATTTGGTCTTTTCCCAAGGCCCTAAACTTATCCAAAACACGAAAGTAAAACCCTAAAGAGGCATTATATGACCCATTACTCATAAAACCTCTTCAAGAAGAAAATCTCCTTTTAAGAACAAAAACCCTAGCCTTCAAAGTTCAAGATCAAAACTCAAGAATTCACCATCAATTCTCACAAATTCATCACCCAAGGTATGTTAAGTGTTTATTCATATGTCCCTTTCACCCATGGTGCATAAGTATCCAATTTTAAATTTGAACTTACGATCCTTATAAGTTATTATGATTTTATATTGCGACTTTAACCATGAACTCCCAAGAATTGTAATTCTATACAATGTTTACATGAAGTTGTTGTGGTTATCAAATCCAACATGTTTTAATGTTGTTATTCATTGATTTAAATTATACTTAGTGATCTTGATGTCAAAATCATGCTATTACTACAAGCTTTAAATTATTCCCATGCTTAGCTTACACTATGAATATCAAATATTTGATGAAATGTCTATATGAATAAATTTTGAATGAATGCTTTCATATTATGTCCTTAATGTTATAGTACTATTTTGATATTATTTCTATTGAGTCCTTAGGATTATGAATACTCAACAAACTATTTATTTACTAGTCTAAGTATAGTCTGAAGAGTTTCAGATAAATAATGAGTGTCATTAGTTTAGTCAGTTATCATAATCAGTTAAACTTAGAACAATTCAGTATTTCGAGTCAGTTCAGTTGAGAGTAAGATTTAGCACCGAGCAAACTAGGGGATGGGCTCTCACCTGCCAGTTGAGGTTATGACCTTTAGTAGTCATCCCTGCATTCCATAACTACATAGCCAGTGTAGGTTGAGATATTAACCTGCCAAGTAAGGGTTGATCTCATATGGGTACCTTTCAGTTGAGGGTAACCCTTAGTCCTTCGGGATAAGACTTTAATGGATCCACACAACCAATAGTGGTAATCATGGCATGGTACTGACACCCTTCCAACTAGGGTCACAGTTGGACCACAAATTGCTCATTGGGGCATTTTGATTTGTTGATAGCTCCCATAGTCTTTGTCCAGTAATTAGCTCAGTAATTTAGTTTCAGTTGCTTGACCTTAGCCTACAGATATCAATAATACAGTTATAAAATTCTGGTATCTCAGTTTATAGATTATATTCAAAACAGGTTTATGCTTAGTCATACATTCACAGTATTTACAGATTTTACGCATCTTCAGTATTTATAGATTTCATTTCTATTCAGTATTTCATGCTATTTATTTAGCCAGTTATTATTCATGCACATGAAACCATGCATATCAGCCTACCTTATTTAGCATACCAGTACATTCAAAGTAATGATCACATACTCTTTTCTTATGCTATGATAAATCATTTCATAGGTTTGGATGCCCAGTTCCTGGATCACACATAGACTTTCTAAATTATCAGCCGCAGTAGTTGTGAGTCCTCATATTTCTAGGATAGGCTATATTTACTTTTATATTTTCAGTTTAGTAGTTAATTGGAGTTAGTTAAGGCTTGTCCCATTAACTCTCATTCAATCAGTAGAGGCTATTAGGACTAGGCCATACAATTAGTTAGTTTTTAGTTTTCAGGAATCATTATTAGACATTTATCAGTATTATCAGTTTGTTTTAGAAACTTTATCAGATTTATGGCATTCCTCAGTTAAATTTATCATATGACCTTTTGGTATCAGTTTTATTTTAGTACTCACAACAGATACCAGATCATGGGTTAGCTTGTGGTCCCTTGGGACTTTAAGTACTGTATGATGCCAGGAGTGTACTCTCGGGACATTACAAAATTGGTATCAGATCCTAATGTTTTAAAGTATCCTAGGATGTCAGAAATTTGCATCAAGTAGAGTCTTATGCATGGGTGTAAAGCATGCCATATTTCTGGGAAAGAGGCTATAAGGTATTTATGAAAAGTTTCCCTTCTTTTAATGTTTCTGTCATGTGACTGAACATGATGCTTATGTTAAACTCTCAAACTAATCTATTCTCCCTTTATAGAACGTAGCCCCAGAAAGACAAATGAAAGAAAAAACATAAACAAACCAGCACCTCTACCCATTCTGGAAGGTCCCCCGAATGAGCATATTTCTCATGTAGAGTTCAGAGTTGCCTTCACTACTCTAGCCCATTCTGTGGAAGCTCAGAATGTTCATCCAACCACTGTTTTGGCCAACTCAGTGACTAATACAGTCGTAGCTAGGATTTGTGACATTATCCAAATAAATCTTTCTTTATTTTTAGAATCCAAATCTGAAGAGAGTCTGTAGGAATTCATAGACATGGTTGAAAAAGTAACATATATTATAAGGGTAACTTTTAGTGAGAGTGATGAATTGGATGCTTACCAGTTGCAAGATACAGCTCATACATGGTTTAAAAATTAGAAGGTAGATAGAGGCACAGATACAGGGCCTATAGAATAGGAAGAGTTTCCTACTACCTTCTTAGATAGGTTCTTTTTATTGGAGTTGAGAGAAGCCAAGGTATTAGAGTTTATTAACTTAAGGTAGGGCAATATGAGTGTGAAAGAGTATTCCCTCAAGTTTACTCAGTTAGCTATGTATGCTTCTCATGTGGTAGCTGACAGCAGGTCTAAGATGAGTAAGTTTGTGTCTGGTATATCTGACAGCGTGGTCAAAAAATGTAGGACAGGAATGTTGATTAGGGAGACGGACTTTTCTAGGCTTATATTCCATGCTTAACATATTGAGGAGTAGAAGACTAAGGAGAGAGGGAGGGAGAACAAGTAGGATAGAATAGGTAGCTTTAATTTTAATCAGCGAAGGTCAAAAGTTGGTAATTGTCCTTAATTCCATCAAAAATCTTTAGTATTAGTTCAATATTTAGCCAGTGCTCCCATGCCCATTTTCAAAAATAACAATTAGGATTGGGCGCCAGTCTCTTTCACTATTATGTTTCCCTGCCTGAGTTTGATAAATTTAAGCAACTTAGCTTCCTTTAGCTCTAACGAAAAGAATCTATCAAGAAAAGCAGTGGCAAACTCTTCCCACTCTATAGGCCCTGCATAACCAGTCCTCTCTGCTTTCTATTATTTGAACCATGTGTGAGCCACATCCTATAATTGATATGCAGCTAGCTCAGCACTCTCAAAAGTTGACACCCACATGATATTAGTAACCTTCTGAACCTAATCAAGGAATTTCGGAGGGTCCTCATCTGACTTAGACTTGGAAAAAAATAGTGGATTCATTTGGGTGAAGTCCTGAAACCTGGATGCAGTTAAATTGGACACCAGATTGGCTGGAATGATAGCTGGTCATTAATTTTGGGCAGCAACTGAGTTATAAAGAGTAGTGAATGTAGCTCTAAACTCTGCATGAGAAACATATTCGTCCAAGGGATCTGATTGGATGGACGGAGGGGCTGACTGATTTTTATTTCTTCTCTTAGGAGGCATGTTCTATAGAAGAAAGGGAGAAACGAATTAGACTGAGAGTTAAACTTGAACTCATTCTCAGTGGCATGACATGAATACTAGAAGAAGTGAAACTGTTGCTAAAACATCATATAGCCTCCTGTACATAAATGCAGCATACAATACACCCATGCACAAGATTTTACTAGATGTAGCTTTCAGACTTCCTCGGACACTATTGAACCTTAGGATCTGATACCAAGTTAGTAACACCTTAAATCTAGTACCCGTAATGCTAAATGGTTCCCATGAACCCAAAGGACCATGAGCTAACCCATGACTGATATCTGTACCTAAATATTATATGATATACTGTATAAATGTGGAATATAGGTTGTAAGGCCGTAAGTTTCAAAACTATAACATGTCTGATAAAATAATATATGAACGGGGTATAGGAATACCCAAAACTAAAATAAACTATCTATAAACATCTAGTCTGAAAGCCTCTAACTGACTGAACTATCTGAATAAGGACTTGATAGGATATGTCCCCAACTAACTCCAACTACTGAAATAACTAAGCACTAAAGATATGAAATAATCAAATCATAACATCCTTGAATGAAGAGGACTTACTGCTGACTCTGACTACTAAAACTGGAATGTTACTGATAGTCTAGAGCACATGCTTTTGAATCTATGGTATAGAAACACCATAGCACAAATGCGTCAGTACAATTGAATGTACTGGTATGCAAGTGAGGTATGCTGAATACAAAGGGTTTATATTCATGAACAATGCTAACTGGTTGTATAACATAATCGAGAGAATACATACATGAATGTGTAACTTTAACTGGATTTGTGAGTAATACTGACTACTAAGTCTAAATACTAATAAATAGTATAACTAATAGTTGATAACTAGTATAACTAATATAACTGATACTGGACAACTGTGTCTAACAGTCTAGGTTCTGATGGAACTAGCTGAGTTTCGTACTGAGCTGAGTGATTGAATCTGACAGTCTTGATTATGTAACTGAAACTGTAGGAGAATTCATCTAACCGACATGCCCATTTTTCTAAGTAGATTTAGGGTCCAATCTGTAACCCCAATTAGAAGGGTGCCAATACCGCGCCACTAGTAAGGACAAGCTATGAGAAATCCCTCATCTAATAGGTAGTCTAAGGAGAATGGCGGTACCCTCATATAATAGGTTAATCCAGCTCATCTACCCTTAACTAGAAGGTTTGATGTATCAATCTATGCTGGCTATATAGTTCTGGAGCACAAGGGTTGCTTCTAAGAATCAGACCCTCTATTAAAAGGTGAGTTCCCATCCTTGGGCTCACTCGGTTCTTAATCCTACTCCCATCCAAATAGACACTGAACATGGTTAACTGAATTGAACTTGACTGAGTTCATTGAGTTCCATTAACTAATGGAATACTATTGAGATTTGATAACTGACTAAGATTACTGAAATTTCCTGAGTTATGCAACTGACTGAATTCTACTGAGTTCTAAAACTGACTAAGAATACAACTAATCATGACGGGATTGAGATTTACCATGAGACTGACACTGGCTCTAGGAACATGGCTAGGTTATCGGGTACAAGTACCCCCAGGACTCTATAGCATAACACTAACAAGACATGACACTTTTGAACATATAACTATGGTCAATAATTCGTAGTACTATCATAGGGGATTTTTATGAAATATTTGCATACCACAAGCTTTCACATGAATAAGAATGCATATAAATATGTCATAATTCCCTAAGCCTAACCTCATGATCATTTCATCAATCTATTACAGGCATAACAATAGCATGGGAGTCATTTTAAACATAATGGTAACATGAATTCATTATTTAGGTTCTATTGAGTCATAATGCACAAGTATTATTCTCTTAGGTATTTTATCAAACACCTAGTATGCATAACTTAGGGCTTAGGCATGATATCAAATTAATACCACATGATTCCCTAATTCAACTCAATTTCATAAATTTTAACCCATATACTAGCGTAGTTTCATGAATAATACATAAAGATTCCAACTTGAGAATCCTACAATAATAACTACCTGAACATAATCAATCAGCAACACAAATATCATAATTCATAATTTAAAATTGGTTTCTTGGGTTTCATGGATGAAAGAAATCAATGAATGAACACCTAACATATCATAGTTCTTAATTTCATGAATATTAATGGTGGAATTTCCTTGAATTTGATCCCTAATTGAAAATCTTAACTTTTTCTTGAGAGGATATTGATAAAAGTGACTATATTTTTGTTGAATACGGGCTTAATCTCATGTTTTAGACTTATATAGAGGTTGGAAATTGACCATTTTTCCCTTAAAAATATGGAAATTTAATGACTAAAATTGGGCATCGACATGTTAGCGATGCAATGCGTTGACTGCATCAACGTGATAGTCGATGTGTCGTGCCATGATTACATTGACTCTCAGTAGTTTTGGCTCTATAAGCTTACAACTATGCTAACCAACGTGATTGGCAATGCAGCGCGCTAAGATTGCGTTGATCCACTATTTTGGGACTCTGAACGTGGTCTAAAAAAGTTCTAAAAAATCCAAAACTTTTTTGGGAACACCTCTTAACCTTCCTGATCATGAATCAACAAATATATAGACCATTTAAGGATGTTAGGGTCATTTAATGAGATTGTCAACTTTCAAAGGCTAAAATAAACCAAGTCTAGAAGCTTAGTTAAGCTTTTCTAAGAATGGGACCCCCTTGACAAGCTTAAAGAACTGATTTATGCCGAGAAATTTTGTGGGGTCTTATAATTAAGGGTTGCTTTCATGACCTTAGCCCATTTTGTAGCATCCCAGAATAACCCATAGGATATATTCCCAGCCAATCTAGTAGCAAATACATCTAAAGTTAGGAATTAGAATTTCACTCAGATGAATCCCCCTCTATTTTTTGGATCCAAGTCCTAGGTGGATCTACAGGAGTTTCTTGACATTATGCAGAAAGAGATAGATATCATAGGTATCGCTTCCAGTGAGATTGCAGAGTTGGCTATATATCAGTTGCAAGGAGTACATCACACCTAATTTAAACAATGAAAGAAGGACTAAGGTATTGACGCAGGGCCAGTAAAGTGGGAGGAGTTTGACTTAACTTTCTTAGATAGGTTCTTTCCCCTAACTTGAGGAAAGCTAAGGTTCAGGAGTTTATCAACCTAAAGTAGGGTAGTATGAGCATGAAGGAGTACTCACTCAGTTGGAGATATATGCTCCTACTATGGTGATGGACACTAAATCTAGAATAAGTAGGTTTGAGTCTAGTATATATAATAGTATGGTTAAGGAGTTTAGGACCGCCATATTGATTAAGGAGATAGACCTATCTAGACTTATGGTACATGCTCAGTAGATTGAGAAAGACAAGAATAAGGAGAAAATAAGAGAGAATAAGAGGGACAACATATGTAGTTTTAATTTTTCTAAGCCAAAGTTGAAATGTGATAACCATTCTCAATTCCTCCATAAATGTTCATCCCCAGCTCCATCTTCAACTAATGCACTAGTACCTGAGTTTAGGCAAGACAATCAGGATATAGCGCTAGGCTCTTTGTCCCAGGGTAGCGTGAACAGAAGTTGTACTAATTAGATCTATAGGAATTATTAGGGTGAGTATAGAGTTGGTAGTAATGAATTTTTTGGATATGGAAAGATAGGCCACATGGTTAGGGATTGCCTGAGGGATGGTAAGTGGGGTTGGTCCAATCGTTCTTTAGCTCCAGTAGGTCTCTCTCTTTAGTAGGATGCCACTTCTAATGTAACCAGTGAACAGCACCAGAATAAATTATATGATCTCTAGACTCGGCCTGATTAGGAAAGTTCTCCTGATGTGGTTATGGGTAAAAATAAAGGTTTTCCATCTTCATGATTATGTCTTATTAGACCCCAGAGCTTCACTTTCTTTTGTGACTCCTTATATAGACATCAACTTTGGTGTCAGTGCTGAAGCAATAGCAGAGCCTTTCTCAGTTTCTAAGCTTGTGGGTAAATATATTATATCAAGAATGGTATACAAAAATTGCTCGGTCACAATATCTTAGAAAAGCACTTCAGTTGATCTTATAAAGTTAGAGATGATTGATTTAGATGTTATTCTTGACATGGTTTGGCTCCATACATGTTATTATTCAGTTGACTATTGAAATAGAGTCATTCAGTTTCATTTTCCTAATGAACCAGTTATTTAATAGAGAGGTAGTACTTCAGTACCTAAAGGTTGGATTGTTTCCTATGTTAGAGAAATAAAGATGATATCTAAGGTGAAACACACTAGATTTAGACCCTTGCAAAATTTCCTTGGTTTTTGACTTTTGGACCTAGCACGACTTAGGATGTCACTCGTATGCTTGGATACAAGTTGTGCATGGGCTTGGTGGATCACTCATACACTAGACAATTGATTGGCTTGGTTATAGCCTAAGGTATGACTCATTAAGTTATTAATAGTATAGAAGGATACCAGGGGTACAAGGCAAGTCTATGATGCTTGATTGGTGTGGTCTTATAAAACTTTCCAAGGTATGAGATGTGGGTACGATTTGGTGTACCATTCGTAACCTAAGGTATGAGTTAGGATAGTGGAGTTTTATAGGAACCAGTGTGTAGGGCCTTGGCAAGCTCTTGGGTATGAGTTGGGGTACCACTCATACCCTAGGGTACGGATTCCATAGGTGAGTCATGCCCTACATCGTGGCTTATTTTAATTCTTAAGTCAAGGGTAGTTCAAACATTTCCTAATTCAAAACCCTTATGTCCTCACATTATATAACCCTTGGTGGACTTTCATAACACTTGTTAAAGGATTAAAACACTTTAAATACTCTCTTTAAACACTCACTGGGAGATTAGACGCTAGGGCTTCTACATGTGTTCTCTAAAGGGCTCAAGAGTCATGTTTCTCTTCAGAATCTTCTTGTTTAAGGCATGTTTTCTTCCCTAATTGTTAGTTCCAACTAAAGGCATTTATTTTATACAATGTTTTCAAGATTTGAATATTGTATGATTTTGGGTTTTCAAATATGATTTGGGGTTTTTGTTATAAATGCTTGATTATGTTTTTCCCATATTTTAATTATGCTTTTATATGCTTTAATGGATGTTTTGGATAATTGATTGCATGGGAATGGTTATTGGTAATGGATTTTGGTTTTGTAAATATTATGCGCTCAATGTCTTAGATAAAATGCCTACAACAATGCTTTCATTATAATATTGGTTTTTCAATTGAACTTATGCATAATTTAAACTTAGTAATGAAACCCTTAATGATATGAATACTTTAAATGACTCCGTATTGGTTTATATGAATTAAAATACTTATGGGGTACATGGGAATCCCCCAAGGTAATTAGATAATATGATCTATGGGTATATGGGAATCCCTTGATATTAAAAAGGTTTGGCTAAGGACAATACTTGCAAGTAATAGTTAGTATGATGATACCCCTATCTCTTGCCTCGGTTAATAATAATGGAATAATGATTTAGTTGGAAAATAGTTTTAACTGGGCTTAAAGGAGTATGTGTAATAAAGTCGTTGAAGGTTGAGGTCTCGGGGGGGACCTAAACAGAAAACTCATGTCTCCCAACATAAGGTTGGTCCTATTGAACATGTGCATGTTGTCACACTTTATATTTTAGGAAATGTACTAGCCATCCCAGGTTCTTTTCTCTGATAGTGTGGTTTCACGCACTAGGGCCCTTTCAATAGGAGGAGTTGAACCCATACAACCTAGGATATCTATATATATGTATGGTTTTTGTGAATGTGGATGTTTTTACTTAATTTTTATAAATGGAATTATTTTATCTTTATCTTAAGTTCATTCTAGCATTCACTCGCTAACCCATCTTCGAGCGGCTATATCCCCAAGCTATGCAGGAACCAGCCATCTTACTCCTCTTTCTAGTGATCGAAGTTGGGATCAGTTATTGAATTGAAGTAGTTAGCTTCCATAGTTCGGAAGGCATTTATTTTATGTCATGAATTATTTTATGTACTTTTATCTTTTATAGACTTGGTGTATGGCTATGTAGGGGGCATGTCACGACTAGGTACTCTTTGGTTTTGTCTAGAGTCTTTGTATGGACAATTATAGACTTGGGTATGGTATGGATTGGTTACAATTTTTATATATATATTAGGTTATTATCTTTGTTTTGATTTATGGTTTTGGCTTAGTTATTGGATGGCTTGGATGGTTGGTTTCGATTATTAGGTGGATCGACTTGGCTGGGTTAGCCTTAGATATAGGCTTATCCCAAAGTCACTATATATTTAAAACATTATCTTATTATATATTCGAAGTTGATCCCACTCAGGGTACATGTTGGTTGCTTAGGCTGGATATTGGGGGTGGTCTCTGGCCCCGTTCAGACTTGAGATTGCCCACTATGGGAAGGCCCCAACTTGGATTATGTCTAGTAGCTATTAGATCTTTAGGTTTCGTGTTATGCGGTGTCCACAAAGATGTGTTGAGTATAGCATTTCTTATGGGTGTGTCGTGCACCGCACTTATAATAAGGAGGATACGAGGCATCTAAGAATGTTTTACTTTCTTAGATGTTCTACTTTCGGGCTATGGATTCTAAGGTCTTGAACTCTTCTCTGAATCTTCCTTGGTTCACTCTTCAGATCAGGTCTTCTCAATAATCTAAAGTTTGTGAAAACTCATATGTCCTATTCAAGAACAACATAGATCGATCTTGATCAACTCATGGGGCAATGACTCAGTCAATGGTCGCAGCTTCGGGTTTTCCATGTGGAGTCTTATAGGTATCCACTAACCCTATATTGAAAGGTAGTATTCATGCTTAGTTACCTCAAAAAAAGGTTACCAATGCAGAGTTTTGACATTCTATTAATTTATTAACCCAGATCACTCTATTACGCAAGTCCTGTGCTATTGGTACGATAATGAATAAGGTAATGTCAGTAAATTAGCAAGGTAAGGGGTTGCGGTCTTCAAAACAAAGGCGGCCAATAGTATGGTGGTATGTGGTCCAAGAGAAAGAGTTGAGTGGGTCCTAACTCCTATTCTATGGCTTATGCTCCCTACCTAAATCCTTTTGGTGGAAGGTATTTTTTGATTGGTACATTCTTCTAGGGCAAAAGGCACCCATTCTCAAGCCAATAGATCCCAATCCACATCATTCTATCCTCTTTATATATTTTGTTATTGGTCGCACTGTGCTTGTTATGGAGAAGGGAAGAATTAGTGTTTTAGTTGTGATCAATTGGGTCAAATGCAATGAGAATATTCCATAAGGATTGCCACTTTGGAAAATAGGATATTGGTTTCTACTTATCTATCTCTTGCTCTAAAGGGTGCTACTTCTACTTTTGAAACTAGTCGGGATCGTGTCAATGACTTCATTATCCCTTGAGAGTCGGAAGCATCTTCTGATGCCATTACTGGCCTATTGAAAATTTTTTCTTTGTGGTGTGTATAGTTTACCTGGTTTAGGGTACTCTCTCTTTTGTTACCTCATTTGTGGTTGTGTATTTTAGTGTCAAGGTTATTTTGGACTCTTTTGTTCTTTTGTTTCTTCCCTAGTAAGTAACTCTACTATTACCAAAAGAGTCTATAAGGGGTGTGTGGTAGTTGTTAGTGAAAGGATCTTGGTGGATTTATTTGGCTCAAATATGGTGGAGTCCAATGTCATTTTGGGAAATAGATTAGTTGCTCTCATGCTATTCATTATTAGATTGTCGAATCTAAAAAAAGGTTATCTTTAGACTCCATGGTGTGTTGCTTATTGAATGGAAGGATGGTTTTGTTCCCTATCTATTGAGCAAAAGGTTAGATCATACTTAAAACACGGAGATTGTTCTCCAAAGAGATGTCTTTATTATTTGGTCTAGGTTAAAGGTTCTAACTTGGAAGTTCTTTTTTTTGTTGGTGTCGGTGGTGGATAAACTTTTTGCGGTTTCTTCTTGACAACCCTCATGGCATCTTTCTAATGGCAAAGTTGGTTTGGGATTGGCCTTGTTTCATACACTTGTCCAACTTCTATTCTTTCTTTAGTGGATGGTTCTAGTTGGGTAAAAGAAGCTTAAGGATAAACTAAGGAATATCTTAGAAAAAAAGGTTTCATCTATCCAAATGTTTTTCCCATGGTGTGTTCCCTTTCTTTTATGATACGAGGGATGGTTTCCCTGAAAATAAATAGTTTGTCGATTGGTGGATAAGGAATTTGGGGTTTTCTCCTTATGGGGTGGACCATGTAGATGCATTTTCTATGTGAGATACTTTGTTGGAAGTGCATAGTTATTAATAGATACTAGGCCTAAACCTAGATGTTTAATTTTGGAAAAGGGGGAGTATAATAGCTCGGGGATAGCAATACAGATATTGTGGAGGTAATTGGTAGGTTGGATAAGGTTGATTAATTATGAAGTACAATAGTGGGAAAGATTTTAACTTTTAGGTGGGATGTTCAGGTTGAATGGATGGATATGGATTATGGGTCAAGGTATTACATAGGTTAGGTCTTGAAGCTTGCATTTATCTTTGTTTCTATATTTGCATTTTATTGTTGGTAGGAAATTGATTATTATATTCATGATTTTGAATTTGGTTCTTGGAACAACTGAGGGCTTTGATATGATTACTCATTTAATTGATTCTCCATAGAATATGATGCATTATTCACGCTTTATTTATGTTTATGAACATTGTGGGATGCATGGAAATGATAAATATATTTTGGGGAGAAACATGAATTGGTTTTGGTTGGATTCAAATTATTTTGGAAAGGTCCTTGGCGCCCATGATTTTAGTTAGAAAGGTTTTGGCTAAATTAGAAACATTGGAGTCAATTTGATCTCATGATTTTTGGCATGTCTGGGCTGGGCTCTAGGTAACATTGGGATATAAGGTTTTGTGTATAGGAAAACCAAACGTCCCTAGTGTACATTTTTTTGTGATACCTTATAGTGGAGAATTGTGTTCGTTGGTGTAATAGGGTGAAGGTCGATGGTTAATCTTAAGTTTTCTATTCATGTTAGACTTCAAGGAAAAAACAGGTTGCATATTCTAGTAATACTCTTCTCTCTTTGTTAAGGAGGTAACTCTATTAGTGTTGAATGCATTCTTATAATACTTAGGCCTAAGGTTCACGTTTGATATTCACCGTGTTTCCTAAATATGAGTTTTGACTTACATTACATTACTCATGGTATATGTGGTTGAGTTTTTTTTGGTGTCTAGTCTTAAGGACTTCTTTTTTGGTATGGTTATGCCGAGATGGTTCTTCATTATGGTTGAGGTGGTTGTTATAAAGTACTACTTTTCTATAGAGCCATGTCTTGTTTTGGGAGTCTTTGTCTTGCTTTGAGTGGCATGGACAATTCTTATAATCTCGTCCCTTAAATGAATTTTCTTGTGTTAGGTTGGTAGTGGCACTGGGGAGCATGGTGATGTTGTGAAATAGGGAATATAGAAGTCCATAAGTGGGGGAGAGTCTAGGGTTTCTACCAGATTAGGGTTTTGGAAGCCGAGGTAAAGATATTGTCATGATAATTTTTTAGGCAAGGAATAGCTGGTGAAAATCATTGTGGAAATGATAGAGGATGGTATATCTTTTGATGGATAGATCATATCAAGGGTATATAAGTGATAGGCTTGAATCTTATGATTGGTAGAGATACCAATAGTTGTGTTGAGTACTTGGGAGATATTATAAGGTATGGTTTTATGAATTTTCTTCAGGGCATAGTAATGTATGGTTTTGGATGTTAAATTATAGGTTTGGGGTCTTGGTTATAATGATTGGATATGGCTTTCAATGTCCATCACACATGGTTCCCATATTATGATGGTGATGGAAATGGAGTAGTGTTTCAGGAAAGATGTAGGGAGTATGGCCCGGTGGCCTAAGTTGACTCCGTTTAGCTTTGGATAGGCTTCAACATGGAATTAGTGATGTATAGTTGACTCAATCTCACTTAGTAATGTGTTTCGATAAATTATAAGTTGAATTGGACTTTCTCTCTAGCATGAGTCCACTCATCTGGTATATTATATACTTTTGTTGGGGTAGGGTGTGGATGGTCCTTGGTTGGTCAGTTCCTATAGGTGGTATTGGTGAATCAGACTCTTTTTCCTTAAGGAGGTCCCAGTGATGATCTTGGATTGGTAATTTTGCTGGGTGCAAACGAAAGGTGTGGCTTGGTTGAAGGTTCCATGGTGAAACCAAAAGTCTGAGAAAGCCATTTGGAATGTTAAATAGGACATGGAGTGCAAGTATCCACTTTGTTTCTTTATTCTATAAACTCGTACATAAGGTGTGTGTTTTTCAACAAATCTTTGTTCTCTAACTTAGTTAGAGGTCGGAATGAAGGTGTGGGGGTGTAAATTATGTTTGGGTTATGTGATGATCTTCCCATCTTTGTTTATGTCCTTGTCTTCTATTTTGGTTGAGGAAAAGTTTGATTTAGTTTAACTTGATCACCTCCTGCTTGTTCTTTCCCTTCCTCATCATTCGAGGATAATTTATGCTAGTGGGGGAGAGTGGAATATCCTAGATTTGGACCCTTTCAAAATTTCCCTTGTTTTGGACCTTTGCACTTGGTACAACTCAAGGGTGTCACTCATACCTTTTGATACAATTTGGGGGTTGGCTTGGTAGCTCACTCATACACTGGAAAATAGGGTTGGCTTGGTTACTACCCAAGGTATGATGCATTAGGGTATGAGTTGTCTAGAAGGATATAAGGGGTAGAAGGCAAGTCATATGATGCTTGATTGGTGTTGTCTTGTGAAATTGTCCAACGTACGAGATGTGGGTACGGATTGGTGTACCACTCGTACCTTAAGGTACGAGTTAGGATGGTGAAGTCGTATAGGAACAAGTGTGTAGGGTCTTGGCAACGTCTTGGGTGCGATTTGGGGTACCATTCATACCCTAGAGTACCACTCATACCCTAAGGTACGGATCCATGGGTGAGCCGTACCCTATAACATGGCTTATTTTAATTCTTAAGTCAAGGGTAATCTAGCCATTTCCTACTTCAAAACCCTTATGTCCTCACATTATTTAGGCCTTTCATAACACCTATTAAATAATTAAAACACTTCAAATACTCTCTTGGAGATTCGACGCTAGGTTTCTACATATGTTCGTCCAAAGGCTCAAGAGTCATGTTTCTCATCAGAATCTTCTTTTATATGACATGTTTTCTTACCCCATTGTTAGTTCCCACTAAATTAATGGAATTTATACAAAGTTTTTATGATTTAAATGTTATATGATTTGGAGTTTTCAAATATCATTTGCTACTTTTTCTTATAAATGTTTGATTATTGTTTTCTCTTGTTTTCATTATGCTTTTATATGCTTTAATGGTGGTTTTGGATAATTGGTTGCATTGGAATGGTTATTGGTAATGGATTTTGGTTTTGTAAATACTATGTCCCAATGTGTTTAATAAAATGCCTATAAAAATGTTTCATTATAATATTGGTTTTTCAATGAAACTTATGCATAGTTTAATCATGGTAATGGAACCCTAAATGATATCAATTCTTTAAATGGTTTCGAAATAGTTTGGCTTAATAAACATACTTGTGGGGTACTTGGGAATCCCCCAAGTGAACTGGATAATATGATATATGGGTACATTGGAATCCCTTGATCTCAAAATGGTTTGGATAAGGATAATACTTGCAAGTAATAGTCGGTATAACAATACCAGTATCTAATAGCCTCGGTTAATAATAATGTAATAATAGCTTCATTGGAAAATGGTTTTAATGGGGCTTAAAGGGGGATGTGTAGCAAATTTATGGAATTTGAAGGTCCCGGGGGGGCCTAAACTTGAAACTCATGTTTGCCGGCATGAGGTTCGTCCTAGTGACAGTGTGCATGATGTCACACTTTATACTTTGGGGGATGTACTAGTCATCCCAGGTTGTTTTCTCCGGTCATGCAGCTTGACGCATTGGGGCCCTTTCTGTAGGGAGACTTGAACCCATATAGCCCATAGGTGGTTTAGGACGGCAAAGTTACACAACCCAAGTAATGGTTTTAAATGCATTCCAAACCCAGTTCCCTTTCCCGACATAGATATATGTATATTGTTCATGTGTATATGGATGGTTTTACTTGGTTTTTATAAATAGTATATTTTATCCTTATTCTGAGTGTATTCTAGCATTCACCTGCTAACCCATCTTTAGGTAGTTGTATCCCCATGCGATACAGGAACTTGCCATACTACTCCTCCTACTTAGTGATCGAATTCAGGATCAGCTATTAGCTTGAAGTGGTGAGTTTCCATAATTTGGAAGGAATATATTTCATGTCATGGATTACTTTATTTACTTTTGTCTTTTATAAACTAGGTTTATGGCTATGTCGGTGGCATGTCCCGACTAGATACTCTCTAGTTTGGTCTAGAGTCTTTGTCTTGACAACTGTGGACTTGGGTATGGTATGGATTGGTTATGATTTATATATATACATTGGGTTATTATCTTTATTTTGATTTATGGTTTTTGCTTAGTTATTGGTTGGCTTGGATGGTTGGTTTCGGTTCTTGGGTGGATCGACTTGGTTGGGTTGGCCTTGGATATAGGATTATCACAAAGTCACCACATTGCTAATACATTATCTTGGAATATGTTCGGAGTTCATTCGACATAGGGTACATGTTGTTTGGTTTTGTTTGATATTGGGAGTGGTGTCTGGTCCCGATCGAAGTTTAGATTTCCCATTACAACAAAGCCCCAATTCAGGTCATGTCACAAGGAGTGTATTTACTATTTTGTCTGCAGAAAGATCTGAATCTTCATCAGAGAAGATGGCTTGAGTTGCTAAAATATTATGATATAAGTGTATTGTATCATCTGGGCAAGGCCAATGTAGTGGTGGATGCCCTTAGTATGCTATCTATGGGTAGTTTTTCTCATGTTGAGGGAGATAAGAAGAAGTTAGTTCATAAATTTCATCAGCTTGCTAAATTAGGTGTTAGGTTGGTTGAATAAACTGAAAGGAGTATATGGATTCAGAATGGTTCAAAATCTTCATTAGTTGCCGAATTGAAAGAAAAACAAGATAGGGATCCCAGTTTAATTAAATTGACGGAACCGGTTGGAGATCGGAAAGTAAAGGTTTTCTTCCAAGGGGGAGATGGTTTCCTTTGTTGTCAGGGTAGGTTATGTGTTCCATGTGTAGATGATTTGAGGCAGTGAATTTTGGCTGAAGCGCAAGGTACGCGATATTCTATTCATCCAGAACCACTAAGATGTACCGTAATTTACGAGAAATATATTGGTGGAATGATATGATGAAGTATATTTCAGAGTTTGTAGCTAAGTGTTCCAACTTTCAGCAGGTTAAGATTGAGCACCAAAGGCCAAGTAGTACATTGCAGGAGTTTAGCATCCCCACTTAGAAGTGGGAAGTGGTGAACATGGATTTTGTGACAGGTTTTTCTCGTACGTTTCATCAATATGATTCGATTATATGGGTCATTATGGATAGAATAACAAAATCAGTTCATTTCTTCCCAGTTCATACTTTGTATTTTGTTGAGAATTATGCTAGACTCTATCTCAAAGATTTAGTTAAGTTGCATGGGATTGCATTGTCTCTCATTTCAACTATAGGCACTCAGTTTACCTCTCACTTTTGGAAAGCATTTTAGAAGGGTCTTGGTACCCAAGTTCATCTCAGTACAACTGTTCATCCTCAGAGAGATGGTCAGAAAGAACAGACCATTCATACCTTAGAGGATATGTTAAGGGCTTGCATTATTGACTTTAAGGGTAGTTGGGATGACCACTTACCTTTTATTGAGTTTGACTATAAAAATAGCTATCACTCCAGTATTCAAATAGCTTTGTTTGAGGCTCTTTATGGGAGGAGATGTAGATCTCCCATCAACTTGTTTGAATTAGGTAAGGATGCTTTGATAGGGCCATAGTTAGTGTTTGAGGCAATGGAGAAAGTTTAATTAATTTAAGAGAGGTTGAAGACAGCCCAAAGTCGTCAAAAATCTTATGCAGATATAAGGAGAAGAAATCTTAAGTTTGATGTTGGTGATTTAGTTTATTTGAAATTTTTTCCTATGAAAGGAGTGAAGAGATTTTGCAAAAAGGGGAAACTCAGTCCCTGTTATGTTAGACCATATAGAATCTTGAGCCGTTTTGTAAAGGTAACTTATGACTTAGATTTGCCTTCAAATTAGGCATCAGTGCATCCAATGTTTCAAGTCTCATTATTAAAGAAGTGTATCAGCAATTTAGCTTCAATTATTCCTTTAGAGACTACAAATATGGGAGGTAGTCCCTCCTTTGAGGAGATCCCAGTTGATCTCCTAGACTATCAGGTACGTAGGTTGAGGAATAAGAAAGTCCCCTTAGTTAAAGTTCTATGGTGGAATCATTCTATTGAGGGAGATACTAGGGAAGCTGAATCTGATATGCGAGCCAAGTACCCTCATCTTTTATCTGCAAATTCAGACTCTTCTTGAGATAAAGAATTTCCTTAGATTGACTCTTTTCCTTTCTCTGTTTAAGATAAACAACCATTCTCATGCCATTTAATGAATTCACAAAATTAGTTCAGTTTATGTATCATGCATCAAACTCAGTTATTTAATCATATTCCAAATTATGCATGTTAAGTATATGAACTCAGTTGCCTTTTTATTCTTAGTCTAAAAAGTCTCATTCTAGGACGAATGTTCCCATGTGGGAGATATTTTATCAACCCGTATCTTTTCTAGTCTCTAGATAATATACAACTCAGCCCATGAGATGTAAGCCAGCATACGAGTCATATGTTGTACTCGTACCTAAGTTAGTGTAGTATGGTGAACATTCTATTACAAGTACGACTTGATCCCTATGAATTGACAAGGGGAGTACGAGTCGTATAAATCCAATTATAAGGACATCAGTGTAGATCTCTTTAGGTTCTGTTCAAGATACGAAAGGATGGGTACCAGTCATATTATAGGGTACGAGTCATAAGTTCCACTAGTATGATGACCAGTGTATACAATTTTGATTTTTCCTAGCTTACAAGTACAGCAGTCCAGCCATACCCTAGCAAACGAGTAGTACAGTCAACTTATACCAACTGGGAACACATTTTTCTGCATGCTTTTCCAGGGGATTTTATGTCTTTCCCCACTCCCATAAAAGCCAAACCCATGTCTTTTTGGATTCACAAGGGGTGTTACAAAAGGCCCCAAATCCCTAATTCACAACATTAAATATCAATTCACTAGAAATAAATCAAAAGAGTGGTTTATTCCACTCCCCCAAGCAATTAGGGTTTTCTCAAGAATAAGAGCAACTTCAAAAAATTTCCCTAAAGCTTCTACTTTAGGTATGTAGGGTATTCATCAATGTGTCCCTTTCACCCATTAAGCCCAAAAACCCTATTTTTATTTACAAGTATGAATCTTATCCTATTTTATGAAATCTACCATAAAACTTATGAATTAAATCCATGAAACTATTAACTCAAATACAAACCATGTCAACATGTGTTTCCTTGTGAATTAAGCTACATCATGTTTTGGAATTTCAATTTCCATATCCTAATAAATCCTCACGTTATGAATTAAATCATGTAGAGATGTTGTTTTTCTCATGTTTAACACATTCCCATAGTGAAGTTCATGCTTTTTACTTATTTGTTGAACGGACTTATGTTTTGGTTCTTTGAACCATGATTCCATAGTACAATTTAGGGCTTGGTTAACGTAATTTATGATCATTTAGTGTTCGCAGCTTATGAATACCCTATACCTATATGTTCACGAATGCTTCAAATTTCCATGTAATATTTTAGTTAAACAATTAATCTTATTATTATTCAGTCATTATGATTAGGCTATGCAATATCAGTTGTTATGCTCGATCGAACTTAAGTCGATACCAGTGTTAGTTTAATTGGCAGTAGGATTTAGCACCGAGTGAACCCAGGGATGGGGGCTTACCTGCAAGTAGAGCGTGTGATCCTTTGTAGTAATCTGTGAGTTCCAGAACTACATAGCCAGCATAGGTTTGAGATGTCTTCCTGCCAGCTGAGTGTTAACACATGTCTCATTAGAGAACCTACCAGTATAGGGTGACACCTTACTCCTTTAGGACACCAGTTTAGTCGATCCATACAGTCAATATTTGTACCTGTGGTAACGACTGATACCTTTCCAACTTGGTTATAGGTTGACCCTAATTAGCTCATATTGGGGCTCGTCGGTTACATCATACCTCGTATAGTTTCAGTAAATATTTAGTGTATATCAGCTCAGGTATGCTTGATCAAGCGTACAAATTATTAGTTATTTAGTTATATAGGTTTTAGTCTTATAGATTACAGATTATCTCAAAAATATGTTTATGATTGGGCATGTATTCTTAGACTTTACATGTTCATGCATTCATGCTCAGTTATCTCATGCATTTTAGTTAGTCTTTATCTCATGTACCAGTACATTCAAAATACTAATCACATACTTTTTCTTTGCACTATGTTGCCTTATAACATAGGTTGAGACGCTCAGTTTCCCAATTACTTTTTCACAGTTAAGCATAATCCAACACCAACAGTGGTGAGTCCTCATCCATCAGGGACATGATGTGATTTTACAGTTATTTTAGTATTCTCTTATGTTCAGTCGTCAGATTTGGTTTGGGGTTTGTCCCATCAACTCCTCACGATGTTTAGAGGCTTTCAGACAGTAAGTTAGACAGTTATTTAGTTTTAAGTATTATCAATTATTTCTGACAGACAGTTTGATTTCCAGTACTTATCAGGTATTTTATGCATAACATTTTTACATATTTCAGTATTTTATTTGATAGTATCTTAATAGTTTTTCTTCCGCGCATATGGTTGTATTATCATTTTACTCAGTGCTCACAGCAGGTACCCACTCATGGGTTATCTTGTGGTCACTTGGGGCTGTAAGCACCATTGTCATAACTAGTGGGTAGCCTCGGGTCATGACCAAAGTGTAATCAAGGAAGAAGTTAGCTTTGATTATTGATTGGGATCACTATTATGCATTTTATGTAAAGACTGATGCTGAGCCTTCTGTGCGGTTATCATATGTACTATTTTTGGTTGTAATTAGATGGCTTCTATTTTATTTGATTTGGGTTATACTTAATCTTTTATATCTATTTAGTTTTTGATGGGTCTGAATCTTGTTTGTGATATACTTAATTAACTTATTTATATGTCTACTTTAGTTAGTGATTCTATAGAAGTAGCCCATGTTCATCATCCTCATTCGGTATTATTTATAGGGTTTAAGTCATTGGTAGACTTGATTATTGTAGATATTTTGGACATTGATATAATTTTGGGTATGACCAAGTTATATAAATATCACAATGTTTTAAACTACAATGCTAAGACAGTGACTCTAGCTTTGTAGAGAGTGGATGAATTATAGTGGAAGAGAGTGTATACGGCCAAACCGGTAAAAATATATCATTTGTTGAGGACAGGAGGTTGGTGGGAAAGGGTTGCTCAATGTTTTTTAGCTCATCTATAGGATGTGAGTATGAGTCCCCCTTCTGCAATGTTAGTTTTGGTAGTTTCTGAATTTCAAGACGTGTTTCTTTAAGACCTTTCGGGTATGCCTACGGATAGAGATATCGATTTTTGTATTGACTTACAATCGGGGAGTCTCC
Source organism: Capsicum annuum (assembly GCF_002878395.1). NCBI lineage: Eukaryota > Viridiplantae > Streptophyta > Magnoliopsida > Solanales > Solanaceae > Capsicum > Capsicum annuum. Next base: position 34,032,755 of record NC_061116.1, read on the forward strand.
CTATATGAACTCCTCCCTATTGAATGGCTTCAGCTGAGTTGAGGGTGATTAAAACTCAATCAAGACCTGATTTCCTGAGTCATGATGACACCTTCTTTACCCCGCCTGTAGCTAAGCCAAACTGTAGCCTGGAACTATACGTAATGGGCTAAATGGTGGAAAATGACATTAATGCCAAAAATATGCATTTAAATGAATTAGAAGCAGTAAATCATAGAATAATAAAAATAATAGACGAGAAATAAAAGAGAGTAATATCATCCCATGATCTGGTAAGGTAGTACAAGATCCTCTAATATAAAAGAATACAAGTACTGTCAAGTCAATATACAACAGTTTCGCAAATAGAAAGACTATCAAAAATAAAAGATGGACAAAAGGTCAACTCTGTCTCTGAGAGCTTACCCTATCTCCGAACTCTGACCAACATAACCATGGCATCAATGATGGTGGCCAGTACTCTAGTCTACACCAAAAGGTTCAGAAGTGAGTAGGCAAGGGGTAATCAGTAGGCATCATCAGCCAACGGAGTTGAATCATAATATAAATATAATAAAATGTGAAATAAGTAAGATAAGTCAAAAGGAAAGGGGAAAACCTAGAATAATACTCCAAATGCAAAAAATAAATAACCAAACTAACCATAATAATCAATGATTACATAGCTATTTATACATGACTAGGCCCTCATAAGCCCAAAAGATGCAAATAATAGAAATAACCCAATACGGGCCTTCACAAACCAGGTGAATGAAATAAAGTTGTAATAATAACAGTAATTGTGCCAAGTATCTGTATCTCAAAACCATAACCATGGATCCTTCCATATTGTAAACACTAGACTAAAACAATTCCACAACCCTCATAAATAACGTTTCAAAGCCAGACTTGAGCTAAAACAAGTATCTCATATGTCGTTGAACTGAAACTAATATCATCTACAATGGTGGAATAGAACCGGTCTTACTACCATAAATTGCCAAACTTGGACTGAAACATACCATTCCCCAAGTACCAATCTATAATAAAGTATCAGGCATCTAAACCTTCTCAAGCTCAAGGATATAAGTAATGCACAAGGTCTATTGAGTCTACAAGGAACTAATAGTGATACTATCCTAAGATCGTTTAGAGGGGGGAAATTCTAACCCCAAAACCCATTTGAAGGTTGCTGGGTCAGATGCACTAGCTAGATTGTATCAGCTGAAACTTAAAAAATTCCAAGTTTCTACCAACCCACAGGGATTTATCTGGTATCCCGTGAACGCAACCAAACTATGCTACTCTATCAAATTTATATTATAGAATCAATGGTTCAATTGAAATTTCCATCAAAGGTCGTTTTAATAAAATGTGGGACCCACACCCAAGGGACATTTTTTTCATATTCAGACCAATAGAACAAAATAAGTCAGGATTCCTTGGGACCTGAACCAAAGGTCCCCCAGCCTAAATCAATGTTCCAGAGCTGATGGAACTGTTATAATTGGCATAAAAGGTTATTAAACTAAAGTTTACGCCTAATAACCAATGCTTATCAGCGATGAGTTCAAATCAGGGAATTGGCTCTAAAACTAAACAAACAACTCGGTAACTGAACTATCAACTCCAGTAAGTCACCAATGACTTACAAAAGCTATAATAAAAAAATAAATGTACTTGAAGGGTCATTACAATATCAACAAATAAAAAAAAAAATTGTCAACGAATGTATAGGGTAAGGATGTACCTGACGGCTCAAATAGGTAAGGATACTAGTCTCACATCGTTTTCTAGTTCTAAGTATCCTTCTCTATTGATAAGTCTCTCAATTAAATTTTAACTAAAAAAATATCCCTTAAGTGCAATCGTCTAACATCCCTGACTAATATGAATGTCAACTGATACGCCCAAATTTTACCTCTCTTACATAAGGGTAAGTGCTCGTTGTCAAATATAGAACCCAACTAGGTTAGGTGTTAAATATCACAGGGAATACCGTGTTCACTAAGTATTGTGGTTTCAGAGAAAAAGAGGGTTTTTAATTTGTGAATTTGTATCTAAGTAATTATAACAGAAAGCATTCCAGTCAGTGATTCTTATTGCAAATAATAATTCACTGAGAGTAGACAAACTAGAGTTATGGCTACCAAGATGTTCAAATAGCTAGGGTTGTGAATTATTTTGAATTTCCAATTTATTACTTCAATTGCAAAAGATATTGAATCCTATAGTTTGCCCATTTGTCTCTCAACCTAAATGAGTAGATATCCTTTAATTCTCTCTAACTTAAAGAATGCATTGATTTATTTAATTACTCTCTCATGTGGGTTGATCCCGTTAAGGCATCAACCCTTAAACCAAAGGTTAAAGCCCTTATATCCCATGTAAACCTCTTATTTTCCCAACAAACACTTTTCTATTTGAACAAGTGGTGTTCTTGGGCTCACCCTTCAAGTTTGCAACCAAGAAGGGTCATTATTGTGAAGAAGGGTTTATATAACTTTAGTTAATAACGAAAATAAAGTGTTTTCACAGCCCCAATCATCTTTTCACATCAAGGCTCCCATAACCCTAGTTATGGGAGCTTAGCCACACATCTCCATAGAAGAAGAAGAAGCAGTCATTATGTTTCTCATAAATAAATTCATATGTTACTTACAAAAATCACAAGATTTGTTCTTGAATCTTCCGAAAAAACTAGGCATAAAGTGTAAAGATCCAAAATTCTAGCTTTATCCTCAGATAATACTACATTACAATGAGTTTCAAAGTTGGAAAATTGATAAAAGATAAATAGCTCCTTAAATAAAACCCAAACTGGGTATTTATATGTTCCTAGGTACAGAGTATTTAAAATTTAAACTCAGAAAAAGCAGCATCCAAGTTGACAGCCACATCGACAGCCCATCGATAGACTGATGGTCCGTCAAGTGGACCGTCACTGAATGTCCCAGAACGTCAAGTTCTATTGGGGGTTGACGATCATGTTGGAGGACCTTCATAGGCTCGGTAATCCATCGAATGGGATATCACTTGATCTTTTGGAATCATGTGTTCTGGTTAAGCCTGACGGCCAAGTTGGAGGTCCATCAAAAGGTTGATGGTCCGCATTGTTCACTAATTCTTATTTTTTAACTCTGATGGTCACCATGACGGTCTGTTGTATGGCTAACAATCCTCCAGTTTGACTATCAGTGGCCTTTTTCTGCTATCTTTCCAAGTTTTCTCCTACATCTAACTCCTTGCCCTGAAACACTAAAATCCAGTATTAAATACAACAGCAGTTGCTTGAAAACAGACAATTATCTCTTAAAAAATGTAAAATGTTCCATCAAAATCTGGAACATCATCAGCTCCTCCACGAAGGTTAACCGCTCATCCAACAGAATCAAATCCCACCAAAGCACATGTGACATGTTTGTAATGTAATTCCGAAATGTAGAAATACTTAAAACCAGATGATCAACAACAAAATCTAGGGTAAATTCTAAATCAAAAGCAATGTCACCAATAGTGTGAAGGATCTCAAAACATCTAATATATATGGAGCTGAGCTTGCCTTTCTTCCGAAACCTCATCACACCCTTCATGGGTGATACCTAAAGGAACAAACAATCTCTAATTCACAAGGCCTAAAGCCTACCATCCCCATAGGCCTTCTGCCTACTCTGAGCCGCCTTTAATGTATCATGAATCACCCTAACTCTATCCAATGAACCTTGAAGCAAGTTAGTACCAAGGTTCCTAACCTCGGAGGTCTAAAACTATCCAATCTTAGATCTACAATGCATAACATTTAATGCCTCAAATGGTTCAATCTTAATACTTTGTGAACTTTGCCAAAGCTAAGCGCTGCTCCCACAGACCTCCAAAATCCATAACACAAGCATAGAGCATATCTCCAAGAACTTTAATAGTCTGCTCCGACTGGACCTTGGTTTAAAGATGAAAAGTAACGCTAAGATCCACCTGAGTACCCAAATCCTCCTGAAAAACTGTCTCGAATCTACAGGTAAATATCGAGCCCTGATCTATAATAATGGATATGGGCTATAATGACTTAATTTTTGGTGATTTTTGTGAAATATTCATTTTTAAGTTATTTAACTATTTTTACCCTCCCCATGTTTGATTTGTTGTATTTCTAAGGTGTAGGGATAATTGACCTAGTTCCCAATGCTTTTTAGTGTGATTTGTGCGAGTTCGTGATTATTTGAGGTTATAAATGCTTCATAGTTGACTCCAATAAACATTTGTTATATGTGCATCAGATGGCCAAGTGAACTATGCCAAGAGATCGAAACATTGATTTTAGGTTGGCAACATGGTTGGTGTAATTTTATAGCTTTGGTATCTTATTTCAACTATCGTTTTGGAAAGTTGTGAAATTAGGTCTCAAGGGTTAATTTTGTAAAAATTATTTTTTCTTTTGAAAATCTGATATTGCCATTGAGTTTGAAGCATTGAATTTAGTAGTGTAGCATCGTATCATAAAAACTTGGAAATCTTCCAAGTTCAATTGGTACAGCTGCTAAAGCACCAGTTTGGCCCTTTTAGAAATAGGCGCTAAGTGACACTTAGGCATTTTAGTGGTCGGCTCTTGCTATACTAGGGTGTTTTATTGGTGCCCTGTCCTCTTTAGTAGACTGACTGTGTACCCAAGTATCTCAAAAGTTTCACTAGACTACTTTAGCGCTAACTTGTCCACTTTAGCAGTCAGTGCTGGGATATAATATAAATTCATTTTCTTGATTTTTCATCATTTTTTAGGCTTGGAGCTTTGGATTTTAGAGTTTTTGGCCAATTTCTTCAATTTTCGATCTTAGATAATCATCAAATCCCTATTTAAATTATTTTATTCAATTGTCATCATTTAAAAATTTGTTGAAACTCGATTTCCAAAGTGGATTTTCACAATTTTGTCACAAAAGGCCTAAATCAGTAATTTTTCGATTTAAACCCCAATTCAACCAATTTTTACTTGGATTTTTTATATGGGTTCCTTTAACCATGGATTATATATTTATGAACTAAAATTTTGGTTTTACCTTTTTTTTAAAAAGTCCCTTTTGGAGGTCTATTTTCAACCCGACCAGAAAATTAACAATATAATACCCCATATTATTCTTAGCTTAGTTCAGCTCCTAGTTTCATGCATAAGAGGCTTAAAGCCTAAAAATTTTAACAAGTGTTGGTAACTTAGTCATTCAAATTCAAAGACATTACCTCTATTACAAATCCCCTTTAAACAACCAGCATGGATTTGTTTGGCCCCCACCAAGACTGCGAGTATTAGTGGAAAGTGATATATTTTTGTTATTGTTGATGATTATTCTAATTTTACCTAGGTAATGTTTCTCGCTCAAACACATGAGTCTTTCATTCACTTTAAGATATTTTATAGGAAAGTATAAGGAGAACCAGGATACTTCATCACCTATATTCACAGTGATCATGAAGGAGAATTTGAAAATAAAGCTTTTGAGGAATACTCTGCTTAGAATGGTTACTCTCAAAACTTCTCATCACCTCGGTCTCCTCATCAAAACAGTGTGGTAGAGTGAAAAAATTGATAGTTTTAGAAAACTACAAGAACCATGCTACTAAAACACAACCTTCCAAATCACTTTTGGGCAGAGATAGTAAGCACAGTCTATAATATTATCATCAGATGTTGAACCTTTATCCTCTTGGATGCAAATTCTTCATACACAATAATGGTAAGTTTAACTTGGGAAAATTCTATCCACGAAGCAAAGAAGGTTTTTCTCTTGGGTACTCTTCCACCAGTCGTGCATACAACTTATAACAAAAGGACACAATGTGTTGAAGAATCTATATTTATTATATATTATTAAACTAATCACCCTCATATGAGTTTGAGTATTGATGAAGAATAGGTAAATGATATACAATTTTGAGCAAATGCTAGCACAACTACAGACATGTCAAAAGCAAGTCGACTACAACCCATCTAGAGTCTACTCCCGTACCTGATATAGCCAAAATAAGTGTTCCAAGAGAATGGAAACATAATGCTTGCTATCCAAATGACTTTATCATTGGAAATCTAGATGATAGGATGTATACAAGAGCCTCATTGAGAAAACAAGTGATTTTTTCCCTTGTATCTCAAATCGAACCTAAGAAAACTGATAAAGCCTTCAAAGATGAATCCTGTGTCGAGGCCATGAAGGAAGAATTGGACCAATTTGAAAAAAATCAAGTCTGGACTCTTGTTGAAAGACCCATGAACTGGTGATTAATTAGAACCAGATGGGTCAATAGAAAAAAATTGAATAAAAAAGGTAAGGTTATAAAAAAACAAGGCCAGACTTGTAGCTAAAGGTTATTCCAAACAAGAAGGTATTGATTATTATGAAACCTTTTCTACTGTATCAAGGTTAGAATCAATTCTCATTTTGTTAGCTTTTATTGCCTTCAAATGCTTTAAGCTATATCAAATGGATGTCAAAAGTGATTTTTTAAATAGATATATTCATGAAGAAGTTTTCATAAAACAACCCCTGATTTTGAAAATCCATATTATCCAAACATATTTTTAAATTATCAAAAGCACTCTATAGTCTCAATGAGATCCAAAGTCTTGGTATGAGAGGTTGAGTACTTTTTTGATAATTTATAATTTTAAAGAGGAAAAATTTATAAAACTCTCTATTCATCCAAAAGCATGACTCAAATTCACTCATTGTGTAAAATTATGGAGATGATATTATTTTTCGTAGTCCTTTTATATCCTTGTGTGAGAATTTTGATAATCTGATGAAAGGAGAATCTAATCAAGCAAAATCCTAAAGGCACTTTCTTTAATCATGCCAAATACACGAAGGAACTTATCAAAAAGGTTGGCATTGAAAAAGGAAAGACCTATGGAACCCCAATGAGCCCATCCACAGGTCTTGATTAAAACTCATCTGGGAATGACGTTGATGAAGATACATACAAGGTAATGATTTGATCATTCCTATAGTTGACCACTAGTTGTCTAGACATTATGTTCAATGTGTGTAAGTGTGCAAGCCTCCGGTTAGATCCTAAAGATTCCTATCTAACTACCGTCAAAAGAATTATTCGATATTTCATTGGAAAATAGGATACTAGACAATTGTACTCCGCTCCTCTTACTTTGACTTAATTGGATATTCAGACACTGACTTTGCAAGTGATGAAAATAATAGAAAAATCACTAGTGGAAAATGCCATATTCTTGGTGATGCCCTAATTTAATGGCAGAGAAAGAAGCAAACTTCTTTTGCTCTATCAAATACTGAAGTCGAATACATAGCTGTTGGAAGTTGTGGTAGTCAAATTTTATGTATTATGCATCAACTACTTGATTTTAATTTGTCTTTTGAATTTGTACCTATAATGTGTGATAACATCAGTGCTATTAGTTTGTCTGAATATATTTTGCATCATTCTAGGACTAAAAATATTTATATTGAACATCATTTTATTTGAGATAATGTAGAAAATGGTGATTTTTCCCTAATATTGCTGATTCCGAAAATCAGTTGGCTGATATTTTTACTAATCCCCTATTAGAAGAAAAATGCTATTTCGTTCAAAAAAGACTTGATATTATCAACATTAATGAGTCATAAGTTTTTAGTCAAAATCCTTTTAATTGACATATTATTTGTTACTCTTTTAAATTTTGGAAACCCCTTTTAAAAATGTGTCATCATTACTCTTCCCCTTTTTAAGCTAGCTTTACTACCTCTTTACCTCTTTATATTTCCAATACCCCCTTCTGCTGTCCTTTCACCTAAGAAGTTTTCTTTTTCACTTCACTTTCTTTCCTTTTTCCCTTGGTTTACTTACCTCTCTTCACCTTCCTCTCCGTCATTGTAAAAACCTTGTCCAAAATTTTCTCTAATGACCAGAACTTGCTCTATGGAAAATATCTCCAAATCCCTTCCAGACCCTCTCTCCGATAATCATGTACAAATCTCCGAATCCTATGATGATCTTCATCTATCTCTCAATAGTCCACTATTACCAAAAAACTTTCTGCCCCCAGTCCAATCTCTTCTATCAAGAAACCTCCTTCAGACCCTCTATATCTTGTTTATTAAGAGGACATGCATAAGGTTTGGACCTTCTAAAAAAAGACATGTTCACCTCCTAGTAAAGTCACTTTGTGGTACCCGGTGGAGAAGTAAATCTTGACAATTAACAGAAGCTTACTGCAATGTTAGTCACTTCTTCAAATTTCAAGACCTATCCTTAGTTTTTTGTCTATGCAGACTTTAAATTTATGAGGATCCTATTTGAATGTTATATGCCAATGTCCGTCTATCTCCCGACAATGAAAAATTAGAGACCTTTGTGCTTGGAAAAAAGAACATGCTTAGTGAGTTTCTATTTGAAAAGGTGTTTGATAAAAAAATCACTATGGTAATTCTCTTTATGAATGGCTCCAGGACCAATAATTTTGAAGTTAGCTTTGCAGATGGTAAAAGGACATTGTCCGGCCTTGAATAAATCTCTTCTAGCTTTGGTCCCCTATCTCTCTACTTTAAGTACCGCATAATGGTCTAGCTTATCGCTACCATAGTGATACCCAAAAAGGAATCCCTCAGCAACATAACCTACCGAGATTTGTTCCTACCGAGATTTGTTTGTCCTATATTACATGGTGAAAAAGCACAAGATAAGTTGGGCTGATTGGTTTCGTGAGTATATGCTTGAGCATGCTGTCGATTCTTATCCTCAGCTAGATTGCCTTATGGACTGCTAATTACCTAGATTCTCCTATATTACTCTATTGAACTCTCTGTATATCCACCGGTTAACGTCTCTGCTACTTATAACTTAAAATATTCGCCAGCAAAGGCTATGTTTTGGTAGAAAATGATTGGTACAAAAAGAACTCTGCTAGAGAAAAATCAGATCTCCCTAAGGTAAGAAAGTCAATTTCTTACCCTATGCTTCTTTTGTTGATGGATTTAGAGGAGCTAAAATATCACCTAAAAACTATTAAGGAAGAAATAATGTTGCATCAGCAGTCGACTTCCATGTTGCTTGCTCTTAGGAAGGGCTCGAGCACCGATATAGGCAAGGTATGACTAACCATTGATAGATTTAAGAAAGAAGGCATTAAGCTATTCAACAGAGTTTTTACTCGCATGAAATCCAACAAGTTTGAAGTTAACTCCTCAAATGGTGACCTTGCCATATCAGTCCAGATCTCTTATTCCTCTTTCTCTAAAAATATTGAAAAGTCTTATGAACAATTTTGTCATACCATGAGCAATACCCTTACATATTTCCTGGCCAAGAATTGAATGATGACTGTTATTAAAAAGGGGGTCCTATCCCTTTTTTTGGGTTGTAAAATGATTTTCACACATTGTCTGCCACACTTTTTATTTTGTTTAGTCCTTTAGTAAACTCATTTGCATGTTTGTCTGCTATATGTCTGCTATTTATTTTTTTCCTATTTGTTGTGTTGTTTTTCTAATTATGCCAAAAGAGGGAGAAATCAGGAATATCAGGGGTGCATGCAAGGCAGGGGGAGCAATTTCACTATCAAATGATAAGAATCAACTGATGCTCAAAGGAAAAAACATCAGATATTAGTTAAAGTTAGAGGGAGAAAGTTTACTATCAAAGGATAAGTGTTAACGGATGCTCAAAGAAAGAAGGAACATCAGAGGTGCTTGCAAGTCACAGGGAGTAAGTCAACCAAAAAAACATGGAAGTTAACTGATGTTTATTATTTTTCATTATCAAGGAGGTGGTGATTGTTAGACCCATACTCTCATAATATATTTTAATAAGGACAGACTAATAAACAAATATCTTGTAGAATACACTAACGATATAGAAAATCAATGAGATTTTAAAGGAATCAATCCATGATATCAGAGAAAAAAAGTAAACATTCACTCACAAGAAAGTTTGCACCAAGATTGTAGTATCAATCACGGAGGTTATCTACTTTCTAGATTTATGAAAAATGAATCAATCAAGAAAAAAGAAAAAAGAAAAGAACACCACACCCTCTATATGGACATATCTTATATGGACATACGTCTGTGAAGGCTACACCATATATGGACATACTTTATGGTGCCATCCCTCAATTAAGGAATAAATTTTAGTCCTTGATTTAGAAGAAATATCTTGTTTTTTCTTATGAAAAATAGAAGCCAAAGTAGCTGAAGACTATAAAAGAGAAGACTGAAGATCGAAGAACTTACGCAACTTCAAATGAGAATCTTTGTGTGTCTTAAATTTAGTCTCACAAAGATTTGTACTTCTTAATTTACAATAGTTACACAAGATTAAGATTGAGTCAACTCTGTCATACAAATGTAGCCTGTGTCACAAGATCCGAAAAACAAAATAAGTTTTCAGAACTTGTTTACCATCGTTGTACTCAAAATCTACCTTGAAAAGATATAAGGAAACTTTGAAACCCAAGGAGACTGGAAGTAGGCACCACATTGGTGTTCTAAAAAAGCATGAATCTTTGTGGCCATATCTCTTATTACTTATTTACTTGTCTATTTATTTAAATCTAATATGGTTTATGAAGTGTATTGATTTGCATGTAATTCAACTATGAAACCTCAATAGTTGACTCAAGGAAAATTTTCAATTCAGCCCCCGCCCTTCTTGAATTTCAAATGGCACAAACCTGTCCTAAAAAGCCTCAACAAACTTATCCCAAGTTATCTTTGGTGAGCAAAGAGCTCTGCAACTAACAAGTGACCTCAACCAATCCCTGTCTCCATTTCTCAACTTGTAAGTATCTCGAGCAATCAAATATTATGAAGGTTCTCTCAACAATAAATCAAGAACTAATAGTCACCCTCACCGACAACACTATTGAACCTGGGTGGACCCAAATGAGTGAATCTCTCAAGCCTCTTTTAATCCTCAGAAGACATAACTATACTCATAATAAAAGGAGTCATAGTGAATTTGCCTAGCTGAGAACCGACCTTAAGAGGTAATAGAGATGAAGGATGAACCCCTGATCTCAAAATACCATACTAAAAAATCAGCACAAAAAGAGGAACAACACTCGGACTCTATGGATTACCATAGGAAAATGTTGGTACCACTAAAGGATCCACACTCAAAAACAAAGGAACACCATCGACAAACTATGGAATAGATGGGGGTATAATACTCAGTGCGTATGGAACACTAGGTGTACTCAAAGGAACACCCTTCAAATGAGTTAACAATTGAATTAATAACCCCTATAAGATCAGGGTAGATGTACTCTATGAAAATAGAGTAGGCCCCATATCTCTAGAATGATCAATCAAGGCTCAGGGGAGAACCCCCTAGTACTACCAATGGACGGGGCAGATCCTATGCCCATCCCCTACCTCAGGCCTGTACATGACCCATAACTCACCCCAAGACTATTTCCTAAAATGATTATTATGTATCTCTAGCGTCACAGGATCTAGTCCACATCATATGTGCAGGAAAGAGTGAAACTAAATTTATAATATAGGGTATAGAAGAATCCACATGATAAAGAACAAAATAATGAATGTTTCCTAAAGATATCTTATAGCCTCTAAAAGATATATATAAAATCTACATACCAATCCATGAAACTCTACTAGACACCAACCTAACTGCTCTAATACAAATTTTTCATGACCCAAAAACTAAGGGTCATGATGGCACTTTTCGCAGAAATCCTTGATATGTAAGACTATAATCGAAACTTATATGAAATTAGAACAATAACACCAAATTTGTAAGGCTTCTGGAAAGAAGTCGAACAACACATATACAATAATAGCAGAAAAATGCATAACAATGATAAGATAAATCTCCCTAAATCTTATGTCATAGTGTAAGAAATAAGTAAGTATATCTCGAAGTCAAAATATACAACTGACAGTCCAAAGGAACATAACCTGTCTCATAATATAAAAACAAGACATAAACTAAACAAGAGGAGGTAGTAGATCAAATATGGAAGCATAGATCAACCACTACCTTGAAAATACTCCATACACCGCTTGAATCAACTACCGTGTGGCACAATCATACCTGGATTTACACTAAAATAATGCAGTAGAGATGAGTATGAACAACTTGTACTCAGTAGATATCATTGGACGACTAAGTAGAGTAGAAAATAAAGTACACAAGACGCATTATGGATAGTGCTAAAATGTCCCACACCGATTCCATTAACAGTAGAGTAGAAAATGTCCCACACCGACATCATTGGACATTATGGATGACTAAGTAGAGTAAAAAATATCCCATACCGACTCCATTAACAGTACTAAAATATACACATATACAAATTAAAAGTATGTGAAAGAAATATAAATAGATAAGCATCAAATCAAGAATAAAAATGCAACACAAAATGTAAATAATGTATGAAATACAATAAAGATGATGATGCATGATGTATGAGATTGTCGCACAACCTCCGTATACACCTATAGAGTTGTGCTCCAATATAGAACCCATGGGGATTCATCAGCCCATATACAATCCAATAACCAATACAAATCCAATATCTATAACTCCTCTCTGGCACATACATCGGTTGAGGGTTTTTAAGGATATCATATTTTTTTCAGAAAAGCTAGTATTTTCAAGGTGGTACCAATGTTTCATGAATGTATATGATGTGAGAATGTAATACTCACAATAAACCAGAATGAGAATATCTAATTCCAACCAATATACAAGGCACGTAAGCCAAAAATCAAGTCAATAAGCCAATCATCCATCATCAAACATAATCCATGTACCAAAGAGTAACATATACCATATTATGCCATTAATTAAACATAATACAAACTTAGATGATTTCCATCAAGAAAAAAAACAATTCCATAACTACCAGCCCAACAATATCATATAAGACCTCAATTGTCATATAGAGCAAATAATGTCTTAAAAACTACCAAATAATAACAACATAGGCCCTCACATAAACACAAAACAATAATAAAACCATTTTGATGATTAGTACCCATACCCATAACATGCTTCCATATCAGTATTAACTACCCAGCCCTTTCTAAAAAATTTAAGCCATACCCTACCCTGAATGAAGAAAATTCAATCCAAAATCCCTCAATACAGAGCTTTCCCCTAATGAATATGTTCTAAAACAACAAAAACATACAAAAAATCTATGCATCAAAAGAAATACAAGATACCATATGCCACTACCTGACGCTACCCCTTAGTCACAACAATGGTGCTTACAATCACAAGTGACCACAAGCTAACCCATGATCTAGTACCGATTATGAGCACTGAGTAAAGTAACAAAATATATATTTGTGAAGTAAACTATCAATGCCATAATGTTTAAATGCTGATATGATAATATAAAATTGAATACTGAAATACATATAAAAATATGTCTAAAACAACTGATAAAACCAACAGACTATCTAACTGATTGAGTACATGTCTGAAAGCCTCTAAACTTGAGTGAAAAAAGTTGATGGGACAGATCCCAACTAACTCCAAACTAAACTAACAAAAAAGAAATGCAAAAATACTAAAATAACATAACAAGTCCTCGACATATGAGGACTCACCATAAATGTTGTTGCTAATAAGCTGAGCTGTCTAAGTGCGGTCAGGAAAGTGAGCCTCTAAACCTTTGATATTAAAAATCATAGCACAAAGAAAAGTATACGATTAGTATTGGGAATGTACCGGTATATGATAAGATGTTAGATTGAAATGCATAGGTTCATGTGCATGTGCCTGAAATAATGACTGACTGAATAGCATAAGATAACTGATACATAAGAGCGTAAAAGCTGTAAAATCTAAGAATGCATGACCAAGTATATAACATGATACTAAAATAGTCTGTAAAGTAAAATACTGAAATTTGGTAATTGAATAACTGATGAACTGTATGTTATGGACAAGTAAACCTGAACTGAATAATGCACTGAATACTGAACTGATATTATGGGAGGTATCATCTAACTGACATGCCCCAATCTTAGCTAATTGGGGTTAAACCTGTAACCCTAGTTGGAAGGGTGTCAGTACCGTGCCACGGGTACCAATACTGGCTATGTGGATCCACTAAACTAATGTCTCAAGGGGGAGTTACCCTTATCTAGCAGGTGCTTTAATGAGATATGTGCTACCCTCAATTGGCTGGTAAACACTTTATCAACCCTTAACTGGTAGGCTTATATCTCTAACTTATGCTGGCTACATAGTTCTGGAACTAAGGGACTGCTACTAAAGTTCACACCCTCTACTAGATGGTGATCCCCTATCCCTAGGTTTTCTTGGTGATAAATCTTACTCCCAACTGAATGAAATTGATTACTAGATTGAACTATGCTTAACTGAGCAAACAACTGATCATGATAACTAACTTTATCACAAAGCTCATAGTGTATCTGAAACCATTCTGAAGATACTAAAATTATATATACAACTAAGTATCGGGTATTTATAACCCTCTAGCATGGAATTAAAGTATCAATAAGGACATTTAAAGCTTTAAAATCCATAATAAAGTATTATGGCTCAAAACGTAACATTTAGACATTTCATCAAACACATGGAAAGCATGAACTTCAGCATGGAAATGGGTAAAGCATGCGATTAAAATCATAGTTACCAAACTAAAACCATGAATTATGGACTTAACATGGGAATTTCAATATTCAAATGTGTAAAGGTCTCATCCCATCTAAAACACTTGTAAACATAATTTATAATCAAAATTCGTAAGAGCTTCATGGAGACAATTCATCATAAACATGTATAATTCATAATTTAAAACATAAAAAAAATTCTTGGACTCCATGGGTGAAAAGGTCCCATCCTATGGATGAACATCACACATACCTTAAATCCTTAAGCTTGAAAGAGGAACACAACCTTGATGCCTTTATTGAAAGTTCTTGGATTTGGGAAACTTGATTTCTTATTTTTCTTAAAGAGAAAGGAATGAAATTGATGAACTTAGGGGAGATTAGGACTTGTTTTTTAGAGGAAATTGGAGAATATGGGCAATTAATGCCCTAACTGAAGTTTTAAGTTGTGTATTTATGAATTGTGTTAAGAGAAAAAGACGTAATTGTCCCTCAGATATTTAAATTCATAACTGGAACATAGATTGAAGGATACTGGAAGTTCATGCTATCTAAGCATTAAGCCTTCGAAAGTGGGACAAATATACCTCACAAAAACTACTCTATTGTGTGCTTTCTCTGAAGTGAAAAACCTTTACTTAAGATGTATAAGATTCTGCCAATATCAGCAGATGATTCGAGTATTTGGACTTCTAGATGGCACATGACTTTCTATACAAATTGGATGTTTTACGATGCTATAGATCCCTAAAAGATCCATTGTTGTAATACTAAATTTGGAACCTTTCAAGTGTAAATAAACCATTTTTACCTTTTGGGGATAAACATTGATGTAATACAAAGTTTGTAGAAACATTTACATACATGATGTGCAGTCTTTACCAACGTTGTAAATGCCAAAATAACTTTCTCAGTGGACAATGTTCTAAATGAATGGATTCATCTTTTCATTTATTATGAACAAAAGAGAAGCCTAGTGCACTAAGTTCTTGTGATGTGCTGTGTCCAGGGAAAGGCTAAACCATAATGATTTGTTGTAAGTAGTCTTTCCCTACATTTCTGCGAGAGACAATGCCAAAATTTAGAGTTTGTGAGTTTAAAAATTATCCTTAAACTCACATGCATCATACTTACTTGGTTCGCAATTAAATGCTTATAGATACTAAAAAACAGGATAGAAAAGTTACAATTCCCCTAGATCTGCAACCTATACTCTCCTCCTACCCTTGAGTTTTACAAGAGGTTTGTTTCAATGCCTCAAACCCTAGTAATATGAAAGCAACTTTACCAAATATGTTGAACTATCTAAAATTCCTTTGGTAACTTACAAAATATCCCATATGGATGTGTGTATCAGGCAGAGGTAATCTAAGCTTTTATTTTTTAATTTTCAATTTATCTTAGAGAACATAAAAGTATTATTTATATTTACATTCATATCTTACTATATTCGACCAATAACTCTTTGGCAAATTTTTGGCTAACATTCAAGAATCATGTGGTCCAAAGACAATGAAGTCCCAATGCTTACCAATCAAATTGCTATATCTCATTCTCACATCAGATGATTAAGCAGTGAGCAATAGATTTTCACAAGTCCTTAAAAAATGTTATTCTTGCATTAATTAATATATGTATTTACTTACCACTGCATCATTCCTAACTATACACCTATAGTTTCTAACACATGTCACCAATCTGAACCATGACTCAAACAAAAATTAAGATGTCATATTAATATATGACATATCACCATGTCTTTATATAAATAAATGCTCCTAATTATGTTGTGTTGTTAGAATTCTCATCCAAGTTTGTTTACTAGGAGTCTTGATCCGAGATCAATTCATTAACAACGATAGCTCCAAAACAGAGAAATAAACCTAAAACAAAAATAAACAATCAGATAACTGAACTGATAGTTCTAAAAAGTAACAAATGACTTATAGCCGCTGTGGAAAGGCTCGAAATGCCACAAATGTGCAAGAATTAAAGAAAAGACATGCAGGATCATTATAGTTTGGTTAAATCCAGTTTAGCATCTTATTTTATTTTTTTTGCAAAACCATTGCACTAATAGCAAACATTACCCTATAATATAAAGCACAAAACATGGGTTGCCTCCAAAGAATCTTTCGATTTAACATTGTAGCATGATGTGGCTAATTTGGTTCCTCAGACTTCACTGACTAGACCATGGGTTTCCTCTCATAAAGCAACTTATTTAACATCATGGCATGACCCATCTTCCTTGAATTCTAGACTTCAGTAATGTTCAGTTTCTGACATGACCTCATCTCTTTTGTAGTCCCATATAGTGATTAACATGCAACTATTTCCTTGAATAGAACACCCCCATCCCTATTTAGCTAAATTTCACTATGCAGAAATATCTTCACCACAGTGAATAGTCTAGACCATTTGGACCTCATCTTGCCATGAAACAAGCAAAGCATCAAATTATACAATAAGACCAAGTCTCCTAGGTAAAATTCATTGTGTTCAATCTTTTGGTCATGATAGAACTTCATATTTTCCTTGTACAAAGCTAAGATATCATAATAACGGAGATAATTCATCTATTAAAATCTTAATTTTGTTGCATCACTCCATTCCAGGTTCGTCTTTTTCAATGCCCACAAAGTCTTATAGTCACTCTCAATAGGAAAGAGACATACTTCACATACACAAGCTAATATAGGGAAGCGCCTATAGAGGTTTTGAACGATGTTCGGTATACCCACAATGCAATATCGAACCTTCTATCCCAGTTTGTCTGATTGGCTTTCATAGTCTTAAGGTAAACTTGATCTCTAAATTTTAGACTTAAACTTGCACACTTGTATGTTGATGGGAAGGTGTTACCACCTTGTGTTTAACTCTATATTTTTCAAGAAGGGATTTGAAGAAACAATTACAAAAGTGTGAGCCTCTATCACTAATAATGGCTCAGGTATACCAAATCTAGAGAAGATATTTTTTTCAAAAAGGTTGTGACACTCTTACCTTCTTTGTTCAAAAGTTACATTGCCTTTATTCATTTGGAAAAATAGTTAACAACCACCAAGATGCATTTCATTCCATATGAGCTCACAAAGGGGACATAAAGTCAATACCCCCAATCATCAAATAGCTTGCGTTCAAGGATAGTAATTTTTAGATTTCATGTTTGCAAGAGATGTTCCCTTGCATTTAACGTTGAACCCAAGCCCTAGAATAGTCATGTGAATCTTTGTAATTGGTGGTCCAATAGAAACCACATTGTAAGATATTATGTGTAGTCAATACATCTCCATGATGACCCCTAACTATTGATGAGAGATGTGCTTCTAAGATACTCAGCATTTCAATTTTAGGAATATATCTCAAATCACACAATTTGCACAAACCCAAAACATTTATGGATCATCCCAAAAATAATTTTCTCCTCATGTATGAACATCTTTCGCTGCTGAAATGACATATCTTCTCGTACTATATTACTTTCCAAATAATATGCAAAGTCTACAAATCAGGGAATACAATTTTTGTATGCTTCCAACACCTCCTTATCTGTAAAAGTATCATCATTCTATTGCTTATACCCTAGTTTTAGAATTTCCTCCTCCTCAAGGCATGATAATTGGTCAGTCAATCTACCCTTGAACTCAAAATCGAATTCCTGCAAGAGAAGCACCCATCAAATCATCCTTGATTTTACATCTTTTTCATCCATAAAGTATCTAAGAGTTTCATGGTTAATATGCATAATAACTTTTGTGATAAGCAAGTAAGGCCAAAATTTCTCGAAAGCAAACAAAATAACAAGAAACTCTTATTCAGTCATAGTGTAATTATCCTGAGCCATGTTAAGTTCTTTGCTAGCATAGTAGATAGGACATAAGATCTTTTCTCACTATTGTCCTAGGGCTGCACCTAGCGTCATGCCACTAGAATCACATACAACCTCAAATAGCAAGTTCTAAAAAAGGGACATAATAATAAGGGAAAAAATCAACCTCTCTATTAGACACTAGAATGCCATTCTACACACTTCATCAACCATGAATTATATGTCCTTCTCAAACAATTTGCATAATGGTTTCACAATTTTGGAGAAGTTCTTGATAAATCACTGATAGAAACATACATGCCCTAAAAAAGCTATGAATGCCCTTCACAAAAATTGGTGGAGGCAATTTTCAATTTCATTGAACTTTGCCTTGTCAAATTCAATTCCCTTATTTAAAATCCTATTGCCAAACATTGTTTCTTCTTTAACTATGAAATAACACTTTTCCCAATTCAGCACCAAGTTATATTTCTCGTATCTCCTCGGAATATTGGTGTGATGTGCCAAAAAATCATCAAATGAGTCTCCCATAAATGATAAGTCATCTATGGAAACCTCAATAGTGACCTGCTCCTTTTAAGAAAAGATGGACACTATACAATACTGTAAAGTAATGAGCATTACATACACCAAATGATAATATCTTAAATACAAATGTCCCATAAAGTCAAGTGAATATCATTTTCTCTTGGTCTTTAAGGGAGATAAAATCTTATTTTACCCAAATAAACATATTGAAAACAATACCATCCTCTTCAAATAAGATTGTCTAGCATCTGGTCCATGAAAGGCATCGGAAAGTGATTCTTCTTGGTCTATGAATTTATCTTCTTATAGTCTATGAAAACTCCCCATCCAATGAATGGCCTCAAATTAATTTTCTCAAACATGTTATTTGGAACCACAATGATTAAAACATTCTTAGGCATAAAGTTGATGGGGATCACCCATTTGTTGTTGGTAATTGGATGACATAACCCAAACCAGGGCCTAGTCATGTCGAGTACCTCAAGCCCAATCAGGATCGGAGACCACCCCCACTACCCAACCATAACCGCCCTACCCTCAAAAGTCAGATAAATTCTAAAAAATATATATATAACATAACAAAATGGAACAATCATAAATCAAATACAGTCAATCGGTATCAGCCATAATACCAATACCAATGCCAAGGCTGACACCGATGCCGACACCGCCTATACCAACCCATAGTAGTCTCACAAAGCCTCTATCCGAAAGTAAAACACTATCCGATCGGGACATGCCCCAGACCATAGCCAAAACAAAAGTCTAAGAAATAACCAAAGTATGAAGACAAGACCATAACATGAAATAGAGCCTTCCGAATATGGAAGCTCACCACTTTAGTCCAACTCTAAGTTGTTCCCAAATTTGATTTATGAGAAGGAGGAGTAGTATGGTCGGTTCCTGCATCGCATAGGGATACATCGCCTAAAGATGGGTTAGTGGGTAAATGCTATCACAAGATAAGGATAAAATAATGCCATCATTAAAAACCAAGTAAATAACCATATGCATTCACATCCATAAATATATGTTTATAATCCATGTAGGGAAGAGAACCAAGTTTAGGAGACATTTAAAACCATTAACCTAGGTTTGTGTAGCTTAACCGTCCTAAAACTATCCACGGGCTATATGGGTCCAATGTTACCTCCTGAACGGGCCTAAGTACGTGTAGCTGCATGTACCAGAGATATCATAGGGGCAGGGGATTCTCGTGTACCCTTCACCCTCCATGATACATATATACAAGTATAACTTAGGGGATTCCTATGCACCCCACAACTATATGGTTGCCATAACTAATCCTCATGTTAGTAAACATGAGTTTCCAGTGTATGTCCATTGAACTCACACCTTCACAGTTAGCTATCACAACCCGCCATTATTGCTCAATTAAAAATATCAGCACACAACCAAACCACCAATTCCATGTATTATTAATCAAGGTTAAAAGAAATGGTATCATCATATCGACTGTTTATTGGAAGAAATGTCCTTATCCAATCACCTAGGGGATTTCCATGTACCCCTTTGGTTCCATTATTAGATTAACTTAGGGGATTCCCATGTACCCTACAAGGTTTTTAAATCAAATACATGGCCACCAAGGCCTTACCATTTAGCTATTTAAAACCATTTAACCACTTTAGGTTTGATTACTATATTATACTATGCAAAGTTTTAATAAAAGTCCAACTATGTAATAAAAGCATTCTCATAGGAATTTTACAAACATGTTGAGGGAATATTGTTTCCAAAACCAAAACCAAGTACCAATTGACCATTTCCATGCAACCACATGTTCAAACCACCATTATAAAATAAAAACTATAATTAAAAACATGGGAAAACATAAATCAACCATTAATAACCAAAACCCCAACATACAGTTCAAAACCCAAAACCATATCACTATTTTGTCATGAAAACCATCCATAAAACATGCCTTTAATTGAAAGAACAATGGGGGAGGAGTAATATGCCTTAGATTATGAAGAAGATAGAGAGAAATCACCGCTTTAGAGCCTTAATTGACAACCTTGAAGGAAACCCTAGCCTCTACTTAACCCAAGAGCTTGAAAGAGATTTAAGTGAGTTTTAGAGTTTTAAGATTAGAATAATAGGGTAAATAAAGTCCTAATAGTATTTTAGGTCAGGGGGTCATTATGGGTTAAGAGGGGAAATGTCCAGAATACCCCCAACTTAAACTTTAAAAGAATTCTCGCAGGTGGATATGACTCCTCCACCCAAACTGTACCCTAACATACCCACCACTCATACCTTAGGAAGCCACTTAGACCCCGACACTGTCCAATATATGACCACCAAGACCAACGCATACCCAAGTATACGACAAGTTCACTTAACCCATACCCATTACAGAATCAAGAGGGTTGAACAATGTCCAACATATGAGTTGGACTATACCACTCGTACCCTATCCTCATGACTCATGGTGACCCACTCATACTCATATCCAAATTTTAGATTAACTAAAGAATCAACCAACTGACCCATCACCAACCGTATGACCCGTACCCACCAAACTATAACCACACCAGAAACTCACCCACCAACCACTGGCCAACTTACAAGATGGGTAACCTAACGCATACCATCACCATATGGCTCGTATTATGAGTTGTATGATCAGTAGATAACTCAAAGCCCAAAAATTTTCCTAAGAACAGAACCTAGGATGTTTCAATTCTCCTCTACTTGGATCATTCGTCCTCGAATGATGGACAAGGTAGTACAAGCATGATTTAAACCTGCGACACCCTTATTCTAACCTTTACTAAGTTAGAAATCAAATATGCAAAGAAGTCAATCTTTTCTTTAACAAAGTTTGAAAACAAAAGTATGATGAAGAACACATACCTTCCGCATGAATTCCCCGAGTAGAAAATAGGAATGGATACTTGGACTTTATGTTCTCTTTCGCTTCTCAAGTAGCTTCTTCAACCTTTTGGTTCCTTCATAGCACCCTAACCGAAGCTACATCCTTGGTCCAAAACCAATGAACCTGCCGATCAAAGATCTCAATCGATACCTCCTCATAAGAAAAAGAATCTAGATACTAATATCTCTGATAGGCACGATTTAAGATGGATCACCCATACATTTCCTCATCATTGAAATATAGAACACTGGATGAATGGAGATCAAACTAGAAGGTAACTCCAACTCGTATGCAACCTTACCAACCCTTCGCTAAACCAAGTAAGGACCCACATAGCAGGGACAGAGCTTCCCCTTCTTACCAAACTGCATCACTTTCTTCATGGGAGACACCTTTAAGAATACCCTATCTCAAGCCTCAAACTATAACTCTCATCTCCTCATATCTGCATAGGAATTTTAGCTTCTTTAGGAAGCCTTAAGCCTATCCCAAATCATCTTTACCTTTACCATTGATTGGTGAACAAAATTAGAGCCACATAACTTTGCCTCACCGACTCAAACCACCCAATAGGAGATCTACATCTCCTACCATACAAGGCTTAAAATAGAGCCATGTCAATGCTTGAGTGATAACTATTATTATAAGCAAACTCTAAAGAGGTAAGTGCTCAACCCAACTACCACCATAGTCAATCATACCTGCACGAAGCATATTCTCCAATGTCTGAATAGTTATTTCTTCTTGTCCATCCGACTGCCGGTGAAAACCAGTACTAAAACTCACCTTAGTCCCCAACCCTTTCTGAAATAACCACCAAAAGTGAGATGTAAACTACATTTCATGATAAGAGATAGTATAGACAGTCACCCCATGCATCTTCATAATATGATAAAGATACAACCTCACATAATCCTTAGCTAAAAATTTAGTCCTTACTGGCAAAAAGTGAGATGATTTAATCATCCTATCCACGATGACCCAAACTAAATCAAATTAATTTCAAGATCGAGGAATACGGGTAATGAAATCCATGTTAGCCACTTCCCGTTTCCATTCAGGCAATTTAATTTTTTGATAAGATCCTCTGGGCCTTATGTGCTTAACTTTCACATCTTGACATACCATGAACTTGGCTACAAAATCAGCCACATCCCGCTTCATACCATTCCACCAATACATCTCCTTAAGGTCATGATACATCTTCATCAAACAAGGATTAACAACATAGCATGATTCATGCACCTTATCCAAGATCCTTTCTTGCAAATCATCAACGTTGGTAACACATAACCTCCCTTGGTACCACAAGGTACCATCACCACTAATCTTGAAGGACATTACCTTTGGCCCACCAACATCACCCTTGATCCTTAACAAGATAGAATCTAATATCTTCTTCTCCTTGATTTCAGTACCAAGAGACGACTGCGCCACCTTCTAAACAAACACACCACCATCCTTAGAGTCCAAGAGGAAAACTCCAAAGTTAGACAAACAGTGAATATCCTTCACCAATTATGCTTTTTCTTATCCACGTGAGCAAGACTCCCCATGGATAACCTGCTAAGAGCATGAAAAAAAACATTAGCTTTTCCTAGATGGTAGTGAAGGCTCATGTCATAGTCCTTGAGAAGCTCAAGCCATCTCTTTTGCTTGAGGTTAAGCTCTTTTTGAGTAAACATATACTACAGGCTTTTATAAATGAAAGAGATATCCACATGCATCCCATACAAATAGTGACACCAGATTTTCAACGCAAACGCCACAGCTAATAATTCCAAATCATGAGTAGGATAATTCATCTTATGCAACTTTAACTGCTAAGAGTCATAGGGTATCACCTTACTATGCGACATCAGAACACAACTAAGTCCAATACGAGATGCATCACAATAAACCACAAACCCATTAGTACCTTCAAGCAAAGTCAAAACTAGAGCCAAAGTTAGATTATCCTTCAACTTCTTAAAACTACCATTATAAGTATTAGACCACAAGAACTTTACCATCTTTTGAGTCAACTTAGTCAATAGGGCAGCTATAGAAGAAAAACTTTCCACAAACCTACTGTAATAACCTACTAAACTCCAGAAGCTTCAAATATGAGTTGTAGTTATGGGTCTAGGCTACTTCTTAACCACAACAACCTTCTACAGATATACCATTATCCTATCACTGGAAATAATATGACCCAGACATATGACAACGTTCAACCAAAACTCATATTTAGAGAATTTGGCATACAATGGTTGCTCATTCAAGGTATGCAACATAACACGGAGGTGGTTGGCATAATCCACCTCACTCTTAGAGTACACCAGAATGTCATCTATAAACACAATGACAAACAGATCCAAAATTTAATAGAGGACCCTATTCATCAAGTCCATGAATATCGTTGGGGCATTGGTTAAACCAAACGACATCACCAAGAACTCAGAGTACCCATACTTGGTACAAATTACTATCTTAGGGATATCCATCTCCCTAATCTTAAGCTGATAATACCCAGACCGAATATCAATCTTAGAAAAAAATTTCTCAACCTTTAATTGATCAAACAAGTTATCTATCCTAGGAAGAGGATACTTTTTCTTTACCATGACCTTTTCAATTGTCAGTAGTCAATACACATTTGAAAGGAACTATCCTTATTACACACAATAAATATTGTTGCACCATATGGGGAAACACTAGGATAAATGAAACCCATATCAAAAAGATCCTTAAGTTTCTCCTTGGTCTCCTTCAACTCTGCTGGAGCCATTCTATAAGGGAGAATAGAAATTGAATGAGTATCCAAAACAAGATCAACCCCAAACTCAATTTTCCTATATGGAGGAATACCATGTAGGTCATCAGGGAAGACCTCAGGAAATTCCTCCACCACTGGAACCAAATATACAAAAGAACTCACCGAGTTAGAATCTTTAACCTAAACTAGATGATAGAGACATCCCTTAGATATTAATCTCCGAGTTCTAAGATATGATATAAAATTTCTCTTAGGAGCTAGGGAACCACCCTCCCACTCAATTACTGACTTGTTAGGAAATTTAAAAATAACCCTACGGGTCCAACAATCTATGGATGCATAGTATCAGTGCAACTAATCCATCCCCAAAATGACATCAAAATCAACTATATCTAATTCATACAAATCCACCAAGGTTTCCTTACTACGAACAGATACCACACACCCCTGGTAGACTCTTTTATCAATCACAGAGTCACCTACCAGGGTAGAAATAGAAAAAAGGTCTAAAACATACTTTAGACCAAACTAAAATGCATGGCCACAAAGGGGGTCACATAAGAGATAATGGATCCCAAATCAAGTAAACAATCGATAAAAGAGTTGCGACATACCAGTCACGACATCAGACGATACCATAGACTCCTATCGGGTATTGAGTGCATAAAGACGATTCTAACAAGTGTTGGAACTAGGTGGTGCACCCTTTGGTGCTGGAGCTAAAGACGAAGAAAGTAGAAACTTTTTTCCCTAAAGACAACCTTACCAACGGAACAGTGTCAAAGAATATAGCCTAGTTGACCACAGCCGAAGCACCTGTCCCTTCTTTCATCACAAAAGCCCCTATGCAAAAGACCACAAAACATACAGAGAGGACACAATAAAGAACACTGATCGCCACTAGCCTAAGATTGGGCACCCTATGCCCTAAAGTTGTCACCACCATAGAAACACCCATCACTCAATGGATTTGGGTAAGGAGCACTAACCATCAAATAAGACCCAGAGTTTCTCTACTTTTTCCTGGGCTACTTACCATCATCCTTGCCACTCAACTATTGGCCACCACCCTACTCAGAGAACCTAAACTTTTGCCCCTATCTCTCACTTAACTCAGCCTGCTTCTTCTTTTCTTCATCTATCTATTGCACATATACAACCAACTTAGAGATATCCATTACCTTGATCAGAAAGGCATCCTTACATTCTAGAATCAACTTACGGGATAGTCCTAAAGAAAACTTTCTCATTCAGGCCTTCATATCAGACACCATCTCTAGAGCATACTGATATAACTGGTGAAACTTCAAGGTATACTCATTGATCAATATCTTTCCTTGATTTATATTAATAAACTCCTCCGTTTTCACTTTCCTTAACTCCTGAGAAAAGAGGCAATCCAGAAATGCATTAGTGAAATCCTCCTACAGTGATGACTCATCAGTGTCATCCCTTTCCTAATCGCATTCCTCATGCCATTGGTACATCATATCTTTCAGCTAGTAGGCCACAAACTCCACCCTTTCCAAATTCGTGGCATGTATAACATGGAAAATCTTTTCCATATCATCCAGAAAACCCTGAGGATCTTCCTTCACCTTAGCACCCATAAAGGTCTAAGGGTTCAACTTCATGAACTGGCCAACCCTTATGGCCTCAAAAGATGGAGTAACAGGAACACCACTCTCAGACTGAGTACCTACCAGCCATGCCAATATATGAATGGAATTATGAAACTCAGCATTTATCATATCATCCTGGGGAGTCTAAGAATTACTAGAGGGAACTGGTGGAACTCTAGAATAATCCAGATTTAGACAGCTAGACTGAGTTTGAATCCTATGAATAAAATGTGTCCCATAAACATTATACCCAATTGGGATAGAAAAGTTTCT
Source organism: Capsicum annuum (assembly GCF_002878395.1). Lineage (NCBI taxonomy): Eukaryota > Viridiplantae > Streptophyta > Magnoliopsida > Solanales > Solanaceae > Capsicum > Capsicum annuum. The sequence goes on from NC_061116.1 coordinate 34,059,267, forward strand.
ATGGACTTTAAATTGTTGAGGCATGATCTAAAAAGCGAACAAATAGAAATTAGATAAGATTTTAGGACATAGACTCCATAGCTTAAAAATAGAACACAAGAAAGAGAAACATTCCTATATACCTTATAGCTTCTCTCTTATGACTGTGGTGCCCTACGCATAATTAAAATAGATTAAACTTGACACGGATTTGTGGAGTCCCAATTAACCATGAACCTATGGCTCTAATGATAATATGAAATAACCCAAAACAGGGCCTAGTTATGTCAGGTGCCTCAAGACCAATCGGGATGACAGACCACCCCCAATACCAAGCTATAACCACCCAACACCTTAAGTCGGATGAATTTCAAACATATACATATAACTTAACAAAATGGAACAATCATAAATTAAATACTATTAATCAGCATCAACCATAATACCAATACCAATGTAAAGGCTGACACCAATGATGACACCACCCATACCAACCAGTAGTAGTCTCACAAAGCCGCTATCCGAAAGTAAAATAATATCTGGTCAATATATGCCCCTGACCATAGCCAAAACAAAAGTATAAGAAATAACCAAAATATAAAAACAAGACCATAACCTAAAATGGACCATTCTAGAGTATGGAATATTACTACTTCATTCCAACTCTAAGATGTTCCCAATTCCAACAACAGGGCATGAGGATATAGTGCACGGAGATGGGTTAGCAGATGAACACTAGCATGCACTCAGGATAAGGATAAAATAATGCCAATATTTAAAACTAAGTAAACAACCATATGCATTCACATCCATACATATATATATAACCCATGTCGAGAAGTGAACTGGGTTTAGAATGCAGTTAAAACCATTAACCTGTGTTTTTGTAGCTTAACCATCCAGGAACAACCCACAGGCTATATGGGTCCAGTGTTACCCCTTGAACGGGCCCAAGTATAAGTAGCCACACAAACCAGAGATATCATAAGGGTAGGATATTCCTGTGTACCCTTTATCCTCTATGATAAATATATACAAGTATGTCTTGGGGGATTTTCGTATACCCTACAAGCATATGGTCACCATAACCAATGCTCATGTTGGAAAACATGAGTTTCCAATATCCATCCATTATACTCACACCTTCACGGGTAGCTACCACACCTCACAATTATTGCCCAATTAAAATCACTAGTACACAACCAAATCATAAATTCCATGTATTATAAACCAGGGCTATATAAAGTGGTATCATTATACCAACTACAGACTGCAAGTAATGTCCTTAGCCAATCATCTAGGGGATTTCCATATACCCTATAGGTTTCATTATTAGGTTCACTTGGGGGATTCCCTGTACCCCATAAAGTTTTTAAATCAAAGTCATGGCCACCAGGGCCTTACCATTTATCCATTTAAAACTATTTAACCAATTTAGGTTCCATTACCATATTATGCCATGCAAAGTTTTCAATAAAAGTCCAACTATGCAATAAAACCATTCTCATAGGCATTTTAATAAACATGTTAAGAGCATATAGTTTCCAAAATTGAAACCAAGTACCAATTGACCATTACCATGGAACCATATTTTCAAATCACCATTATTATATTAAAACAATAAGTAAAAACATGGTAAAACAAAAATCAACCATTACTAACCAAAACCCCTAACATACGATTCAAAATACAAAACCATATCATAATTTTGCATGAAAACCATCCATAAAACATGCCTTTAATTGAAATAACATTGCGAAAGGAGCAACACGCCTTATATTACAAAAGAGGCAGAGAGAAATCACCCCTTTATAGCCTTAATTGACCACCTTGAAGGAAACCCTAGCCTCCTCTTAACCTAAGAGTTTGAAAGATATTTGAGAGAGTTTTAGAGTGTTTAAGATTAGAATAATAGGGTAAATGAAGTCCCAATAATATTTTAGGTCATGGGGTTATGATGGGTTATGAGGGGATATATCCAGAATACCCCCAACATAAAATGTAAAAGAATTCCCTCAGGTGGATACGACTCCACCACCCAAACCGTACCATAACATATAAGTGGTACCCACCACTCATACCCTAGCTAGAAACTTGGACCCCAACACTATCCAAGATATGACCACCAAGACCAAATCATACCAAAGCACACAAAAAGTACCCTTAAACCACATCCATTACAAAATCAAGAGGGGTTGAACACTGTCCAACATACGAGTTGGACTATACTACTCGTACCCTATATTTATGACTCATGGTGAGCCACTCATACTCAGATCCAAGTTAAGTTACCAAACTTTAGTTTAAGTGAAGGATCAATCAACCAACACATCACCAACCCCTACCAAATCGTAACCACACTAAAAACTCACCCACCAACCACTGGCCAATATATGAGATAGGTTATTAGACTCGTACCTTTACCATACGACTCGTATGGTGAGTCATATGATTAGCAGAAGACTTAAAACCCATGAAATTTTCCAAGGACCAGAACCTAGGGTGTTTCATTGGATAAACCATACCTATATTCAACCACTTAATAATCTATTTCTTCATAACCTCTTGTATGGAAAGATTCAATCAATGTTATTGTTCAATGCTAGGTATACAATTTGATTTTCTTAGTACAAATTCCAAGTGGAATTTTTATTATGTCTACAATATACCATTCTATGGCTTGTTGAACCTCTACAAAATAGGAAATAAAACCTTGACACCCTAATAAATCAATTTCAATGACTTTCGGAAAGGTGTTGTTAACCCCCAAAAATATGTAATGCAGTTTAGAAGGAAGGTCCTTGAGCTCCAAAATAGAAGGCTTCTGAATATACGCTTTAAATGGTAGGGTCACTCTATTCTTCAAATCAAGATCCATCTTCCTTAATTCATAAGTGTATGAACCCCTACCAACAAGTAAGTTAACCATCAAATCATTCTTGTCAATACCATCACTATCATAACTTATTAATAGTGTTGCGAATTTCATGATATGCATGTTTGCATCATCAGTAGGTAGGTTAGTAAGTACCCTTTTTAAATTTAATTGTTGGATGATCATGCTCATAATGATAAACTTAGAGCCTTGATCTTATTCTTAGGGAATGAATGTTCCTATCTCAATAAGCTCTATATAATGCAATTATTATTTTGAATCTTTATAAATAGGAAGATATTATTAGAGGGCTTATTGTCCCATATTTATTTTTAATCGACCCCTCACATCAAGAACAACTAGATCATTTGGATCTTTTTTCCTAGCCCTCTTTTCCGTAGTAGCCTATCAAAAAATCTGCTTAGGTAGAATTTTTCTCAGCCATTGACCTAGTTGTGACTTCTTCCATAGTTTTCTCTATATCATGTTTTCAAAATTCTTGATTCAAAACTATTGGGTTTTCATAAACCCCTCGAGTAAGGCTCCTTGATCATATACTTATTCTCTCTCCATCCTTAAATTTTGTCTTATTATCTCAAGTTGGGATCTAATAGAATCAGGGGATTGTCTTTACTCTGAGTATTATTCATACACTGATGTGCCCCAAAAATAGTAGAAAATTAAAATCATTATGGAAAACCAACAATAAACAAAATCAATCAACTCTATAATCGTATTCCTCCATAACAGTGTAAAAATTTGATGTCACCAAAATTACACTTCTAAAATTGTATAAAGTGGTTGTTGAATCAAAAATAGAACCCAACTAGGTTAAGGTCAGTTAAGGTCGATCCCATAAGGAATAGGTAAAAATTCTATCAAGTGTTAGTTTGGGTAAATGGCAAATAAGTAAAAGAGTGGGAATTTTATGTAACAAAAGAGCAATAGTAATAATATTGGTTACTAGATTTGTAAGTAATATGGGAAATCTAACACCCCAAAAGTACCTCTGGACGTCACACGATGCTTAAGACTATAATTAGCCCTAAGCTAACCCATGATATCTATATATCTTGAAACCCACATTAAAAGTGAATTAACATATATAGAAACTGAAGGTAAAAAATTTCATAACTTAATAAAAGTTTTTAAATTGGACATCTTAAACAAACTCTTTGATCTTAAGACATACACAGTCCGACAAACCTCTACTACTGACTACAGAACCGCTGGGACAGACCCCAGCTGACCTAAACATAAATGAAAATCAAAAAACTAAAATACTTACATCACTAAAAAGAAGAATGATAAGCTGGGTCCTAGGACTATAAGGACTCACCAAAAGTCAAGATGTAGGTGAGGATGCCCATAGTCAATCGTACTGCTGGAAAAGAGCACTAGACCTTATATTATAAAACAATATAGCACATAGACGTATGTATAGGTCAGTACCTTAGGAATGTATTGAGTATGTAGGGGTGAATGAATAAGTAAATCAACAACTTAATACATAAGTAAACTTTAAAATGATGCATGCTAAGAGTAAATGATAAACCTTGATCTTGAATAAATTAAAGGACTGGAAGATCATAAAACATGAATAATAATGCATATGATTGAACTTAGTGAGCCACAACACTTGGTTTTTAAAATCATTACTTTTATTATTTCGTATGAGAGATTCTTCTAACTGACATAAACCATGTGAGCTTCGATGGAATCCAATGTCTTACCCATGTTGGGGAGAGTTGTTCTACCTTTTCTATTGAAATAGTACCTTAACTTAAGTAATCACTGAACTTTATTAGAACTGGGAAAAAGCTTAACCTACGATGGCTCATAGTTTCTAGGAATTTAGGATACGCTAATCTATATTCCCTTCTTGGTGCTAACTACTACTCCCAGAACACTTATATGCTTGTACTTAAGAAATCTACCTTAAAATAGCATAAAGGTTTATAAAATGAAAATCAGTTATGCTTCTCTTTACTTTAAATCATAATCAAGATGAACAGTTGTGGATTCCATGTCTTATATTTATATCAAAAGATCAAGCTTTTCTTTAAATCATCTTATAACACATAACAATGGAACTGAAAATCATAAACTTCTTGTAAACTCAGTACTTGTACTTAGGACTTTGAATTTATTCTTTTCTTCATAGAAATTCATAACAAAACATTACGCTCAATAATCACCTTTAAATCTTTCAACAATATCCCAATCAAGATAATGAAATTCAACTCATAGTATAAATCTCACAAGTTAAAGTATAAATATATGTAAATCTTGTTGCACTTAAAGCTTCCAATCACAAAGTAGTGTCATACTTAAAGAATATGGTTATTTGGGTATGAAACCTAATTAAAAACAAGTATATTCAATCTCAAAATCATGCACTTTGGAACATGGTTGGAAGAGTAACCTTTTTCATAAACCTCATATATCTGAAATTTCTTGACTTGTGAAGAGAGTTTGAACCTTGGGACTTGAAGATGAATTTGTGTAGGGAACCCTAATTTTGATGTTCTTGAAGATGACAGCAGAGATTATGTTGTTAATTAATTAAGGAATAGAGAAAAATAATGTCTCTTTGGGGGTTATAGGTCGTGGGTCAGAGTTATAAAAGGGAAAATACCAAAAAGCCCTTTAACTAAATAATACAGAATTTGGTCATCGGTCTTCACAATTCCACCATACAACTCATAAGGTGAAGGTATGAGTGACCCTCATTACTTATAAGCTTGGCAGAATCAAGATGGCATTCACTGGTCATCATATAAGTCAAAACCTATGACTAGTAACATCACCATACAACTTGCATCCCCCCACTCGTAACTTGGACAGAATCTTAAAGAGCCCACACTGATGAACTCATAACTTTCCTTCATATGACTAATACCATTATTGAAGACTTTTAGGATCAACTCATAACTTGAACAGAACTCATATGACTCCACACTGACATGGGAAATACCCACTATATACGACTCGTATGAAGTATGTATGGCTAAAGAGATTGAGTCATATGTTAGATAATGGATTCCAGACGCGGGGTGTTTCAATATCGTCCTCTTAGAAATATTTGTCCTCGAATGTGGTTTACGTAGGATTTGGATTTTAGAAAAAAATCAACATCTCCATACTGAATTTATAATCAAGATTACTACTACCATAAGAACTCAATTTCTTACAACATAAGATACGATATAGGAGTAAAGAACTTGAAGAAAACAACACTTTACCTTAGGTAGGAACCGAATTAGAGGAAAAGAGATGAGGATACTTGGTCATCATGTCTGCTTCAGCTTCCCAAATGGCCCCTTCAACCAATTGGTTTCTCCAAAGAACCTTTTTTGACGCTACTTCCTTATTCCTTAGCCTTTGGACCTGCCTATCGAGTATCTCTGCAAGAAACTCCTTAATTGTCTGATATACTTCCTTACTCCTTATCCTTCAAACCTTTCTATCAAGTATCTCCATAGGATTCTCCCCATACATCAAGTTATCCTTGACCATAATACTCTGTAGGGGAACTACTAAGGATGGATCTCCAATGCACTTCTCAAGAATCAAAATATGAAATACTAGGTGATCTGCTGCTAACCCTGATGGAAGGTTCAATTAATATGCCACCTATCCTATATGTTTCACAATCTCATACGGACCAACAAATCATGGATTAAACTTTACTATCTTCCTAAATCTCATTATTCCCTTCACAGGAGGCACCTTCAACAATACCCAATCACCCACTTCAAACTGGATCTCTCTTTTTCTTACATCAGCATACAATTTCTGATGGCTCTGGGCAATTTTTAATCTCTCACAAATTAACTAAACCTTTGCCATACATTCAAGAATAGTGTCTATCCCAATCAAAGCCGCTTCACCAACCTCAAACTATCATATAGGTGGTTTTCAACTATGCCCATACAACGCTTCAAATAGAGCCATCTGAATGCTAGCAGGATAAGTATTATTATAAGCAAACTCGATCAAAGGTAGATAGTTATACCAACTTCCTTTAAAGTCTAAAACACACGCCCTCATCATGTCTTCTAATATTTGAATTATACATTCAGCCTGACTATCTATCTATTGATGAAAAGCAGTACTAAGCTTAACCTTTGTACAAAGGCCCTTCTAAAAATACTGCCAAAATCATGAGGTGAATGGCGTGCCTCTATCTGAAATGATGGACATGGGTATCCTATGAAGCTTCATTAACTCGCAAATATACATTTTGGCATAATCCTCCACGGTATCTGAAGTCTTGATAAGTAGAACATAGGTTAAATATAGTCATTCGATCAACTATAACCCAAATTGAATTATGCTGATGTCTTGCGCAAGGTAACCCTATGATGAAAACCATATTTACTACTTCCCACTTCTAAGTAGGGATACTAATCTCTTGGGTGTACCACCTAGCCTCTGGTGTTTAAATTTAACTTGTTAGCAATTGGGACACTTGGCTACAAACTCAGTTATGCCCTTGTGAAATACCATTGCACCAATAAATATCTCGTATGTCGCGATATATCTTAGTAGCACCCAGATGAATAAAATGCCTCAAACCATGAGCCTTGTCTAGTATCCTCTCTCTCAACCCGTCTACATTTGGAACACAAATCCTACCTTGATAGCGAAGTACACCATCTCCCCATTGGGAGGAAATTTTAACCTTCTGCAACTGGTCTGCTTCCAATATTTGGCTAAGTATGGAATCATTTCGCTATTTCTCCTTTATTTCTACTACTAAAGATGGTTCTAAACCATTCTAAACTACTACTCACCCATCATCAGTGTCGAGCAAATATACCCCCAAATGGGCCAATCTATGCACTTATTTAGATAACTTTCTCTCTTTTTTCTTCACATAAGATGCACTACCCATAGAAAGCCTACTTAGTATGTCTGCCACCATGTTAGCCTTGCCCGGATAATAAAGCACATTCATGTCATAATTTTTTAACAATTCCAACCACCTTCTATGAAGAAGATTCATCTCCCTTTGAGAAAATACATATTGATGACTCTTATGGTCAGTGAAAAAATCAGCATACACACCATAGAGTTAATGTCTCTAAATTTTCAAGGCGAATACCACAAAATCTCACTCGAAATCACGAGTTGGGTAATTCTTTTCATGATTCTTAAGTTTTCTGGAGGCTTAAGCTATCACTCTCACGTTATGCATCAACACACAATCTAACCCAACTCTAGAAGCATCACAATACACCAAAAATTTGTCTAACCCTATTGGTATATCAAACACTGGTACTGAAGTCAATCTAACCTTCAACTCTTGGAAACTCTTTGCACACTTATCTAACCGTATAAACTTCACTTTTTTTTGGGTCAGCTTAGTCAATGGCGCTGCTATAGAGGAGAACATTTCAACAAATCTTCTATAATACCCATCCAATCCCAAAAAGCTCCTACTATTTGATTGAGTGATGGGTCAAGGCAAGTGCTTCACTACATTAGTATTCTGTGGATCTACATGAATACTAGCCCCTGAATGACATGCCCTAAAAAGGTAACAGATTCCAATTAGAATTCATATTTACCAAACTTCACATATAATTGACGATCATTGAGGGTCTACAACACTATTCTCAAATAGTCTGTATGCTCCTCCTAACTCTTGTAATAAATAAGTATGTCATCTATAAAGACAATGACAAACATATCCAAGTACTTCTTGAAGACCCTGTTCATCAAATCCATAAATGTTGTAGAGGTATTTTTAGTCCAAACGATATAATCTTAAACTCAAAATGGTTGTACCTTGTCCAAAAAGTTATTTTCGAAAAGTCCTTCTCCCTAACTCTCAACTGATGACATCTAGACCTAAGGTCAATCTTGGAAAACCACCAGCCATCCTAAAGCTGATAGAACAAATGATCGATTCTAGGAATGTGATAGTTGTTCTTAATGGTAACCTTATTTAGCTGTCTGTAATCTATACACGTTCTTAAAGTGTCGTCTTTATTGTGCATGAAAAGGACTGGAGCACCCCACAGAGAAACACTTGGCCTGATGAAATCTTTATCTAAGAGGTTTTTATTCTGCTTCTTTAACTCTTTAAGTTCAGCCAGAGCCATACAATTTGGAGGGATAGAAATGGGATGCATATCAGGAAGAAGATCAATATTGTATTTCATTTCTCTATTTGGAGGTACTCCTAGTAGATATTTGGGGAAAACCTCAGGAAACTCATTGACTACACAGACTGATTGAATTATCGGGACCTTAGAATGAGTATCTTTGACTTAAACTAAATGATATATACACCCTTTTGCTATTAACTTTTTGATCTTAAGATAAGAGATGAAATGAATTTTAGGAGACACCGAACTACCCTCCCATTCAAAAACTGCTTCATCAGGAAATTGAAACTTCACCACGCGCGTGTAACAATCTATTGATGCATAGCATGAATGGAGGCAATCCATGCCTAAAATAATATCAAAATTCACCATCTCTAACTCTATTAGGTCAACCAGTATGATCTTATGGAGGACGTTAATAGGAAACTCCCTATATACTTGTCTAGAAACAACTGACCTACACACTGGGGTAGAAACTGAGAAGGTCTTGGAGAGATTTTCAAGGCTACTCCAAAATTTACAACGACTAATGGAGTTACATAAAAGAAATTTGATCTCGAGTCTAATAATACATATATCAAGGTGATAGGCACGAAGCATATCAGTGATAACATCTAGTGAACTCTCCTGCTCCTGATGAGATGGTAAAGTATAAAACTAATTCTGGCACTGATCGCCACTGGTACTAGATGATACGCCCTGTAAAGGGACAAGACGGCCTAGCTGAGCTGCTGCATTAGTAACTTGAGTTTGAGGATGAATATCCCTGCTTCCCTGGTTAGCATACAGACACTCCTTGATACTATGGACCAACTTGCAATAACCATAGCAACCTCTTTTACCCATTAAACACCCACCAGGATGGGTTCTGCCACACTTTCTATATGTCAGATAACTAGGCCTCCCGACTATACTATTTTAAGACCTGGAATTCAAAGTCTTACATCTCCTGCCTGGTCCTTGGTATAGGGGCACTAGCTGAAGATGGCACAGGCACCGATGAGTAACCCTAAAACTACAAATAATTTACCCCTCTAAAACTTTGCTGACTAAACTCAAACTATCCTATCCTAGCTCTCTTGTTTCTCTTATCTTTTCTTTTAACTTTTCTTCCTCAACCTGTTGAGCATAATTCATCAACCGAGCATTAGCCATGTCTCCAATTAGTATGGTAGTTCTACACTCCTTAACCACCAAATCAGACACCTCAGTAACAAACTTACTCATATGAGCCCCGGAGTCAGATAACAACTCGAGAGCAAACTTAGGCAACTGAGTAAAGTTAAGGCAGTACTCATTTACTGTTATAAATCCCTGCCTTAGTTTCATGAACTCCTACAGCTTAGCCTACCTTATCTCATGTGAAAAGAGCCTATCTAGAATAGTATTCTAAAACACCTGCCAACTCATAAGAGTTGCATTCTCAGCCCTACCTTTCTTCCACACAATAACCCAATCATAAGTAATATTCTTTAGCCTATAGGATGCCAACTCTACACTCCTCTTTAGTAATATGCATAATCTGAGTAATACTTCTTACCTTATTAATAAAGAGTTGAGGATCTTCAGCCACCTTTAACCCATGAAACTCAAGTGGATTTATCTTCATAAAGTATTAAATTTTGGATGTAGCTAAATTACCATTTTTCTAAAGTGGGACCGATTCCTTTTGATCTCCCTAAACATTAGAATTCATAGCCTAGGCCAATTATTGAAAGACAACATGAAATTTAGCATAAGATACATTCCCATTAGTGGGTTTGTGTGTAGGGGTGGGTGATCACTATTTCTACATGCTTCATCTCAGTGAGGAGGCATATTCTATCACGTAATAGCATGAATTAAGGTATATAGATACAACTATAAGCTTGATAGATCATGAAAGAAATGATGATTCCTAACTCATTACATAGCCTCTTGCTCATAAATTTGGTGCACTTTACATTCATGATTAAGACTATGTAACGTGGCTTGTCTGACTCCCTAGGACTCTTTATAACCTTTGGATCTAATTCCAAGTTTGTAATGCCCCAAAATTACCCTCTGGACGTCACACAGTGCTCAATACTATGAGTAGCCCTAAGCTAACACATGATATCTATATAGGTTAAACCCCATGTGAAAAGTGAATTAAAATATATAGAAACTAAAGATAAACAATTTCATAACTTAATGAAAGTCTTTAAATTGGACATCTTAAACAAACTCTTTGATCTTAAAACATACACGGTCTGACAAGCTTCTACTACTGACTAGAGAGCCACTGGGATAGGCCACAGCTAACCTGAACGTAAATGAAAATCAAATAACTGAAATACTTGTATCACTAAAAAGAAGTCTAATAAGTTCGGTACTTGGACTATGACTCACCAAAAATTGGGATATAGGTAATCAAGCCTATAGTTAATTATGCTACTGTAAATAAGCACTAGACCCTACATTGTAATAAAATATAGCACATATACATATATATGGGTCAGTACCTCTAGAATGTATTGAGTATGTAGGGGTGAATGCATATGTAAATCAACAATTGAATATACAAGTACATGCTAAGTGTAAATGACTCACTTTTAGTTTGAATACGTTAAAGGACTGAAGATCATAAAACATGAATAATAATGCATATGAGTGAACATAATGAGCCATAACACTTAGTTTCTAAAGTATTTACTTTTACTCTTTCATATAAGAGATTCTTCTAAGCGAAATCAACAATGGAAGCTACCATGGAGTCCAACGTGTTATCCACGTTGGGGAGAGCTATTATACCCTTGCCATCAGAATAGAACCTTAGCTTAAGTAATCACTAAACTTCATACATATTGGAAAAAATCTTAACCTATGGTGGCTCGTAGTTTTCAGGAATTTAGGATACACTCATCCATATTCCCTTCTCAGTACTAAATACTACTCTCATAATACTTATATGCTCATACTTAAGAAATCCAGCTTAAAATAGCATAAAGATTTATAAAATGAAAACTAATTATGCTTTATATTTACTTTAAATCATAATCAAGAAGAACAATTGTGGATTCCATGTCTTATCTTTAGATCAAAAGATCAAGCTTTTATTTAAATAAACTTATAACACATAACAATGGAACTTGAGAGCATAAACTTCTTGTAGCCTCAGAAATTGTACTTAGGACTTTGAATTTATACATTGTTTCATAAAAATTCATAACAAATCATTAAGCTCAATAATCACCTTGAAATCTTTCAACAATGTCCTAGTCCAGATAACAAAATTCAAATCACGATATAAATTTCACAAGTAAAACATTAATATATGTAAACCTTGTTGCACTTAAAACTTTCAATCACATAGTACTGTGATACTTCAAGAATATGGTTATTTAGGTATGAACCCTAATTCAAAACAAGTAAATTCAATCTCAAAATCATGAACTTTGGGCACAAGGATAGAAGAGTAACCTGGTTCATAAACCCCACATACCAGAAATTTCTTGACTTATGAAAAGAGTTTGAACTTTGGGACATGAAATATAAATTTGTGTGAGGAACCTTAATCTTGATGTTCTTGAAGATAGGAGGAGTGATGATGTTGTTAATTGATTGAGGAAAAAAAGAAAATAACACCTCTTTGGGGGTTATAGGTCATTGGTTGGAGTTATAAGAGGGAAAAGAACAAAAAACCCTTTAATTGAACATTAAGCTTGGAAGAATCAAGATGTCATACACTGGTCATCATACAAGTCAAAACCTACTACTAGTAATACCACGAAATGACTGGTTGCCCCCAACTCATTACTTGGACAGAATCTTAGGGATCCGACACTGAACTCATGACATCTCTTCATACAACTCGTACCAATCTTAATGAATTCTTAGGTCAACTCGTAACTTGAATAGAACTCATATAACTCCACACTGATATGGGTACGCTCATATGAAGTATGTACGACTCAAGAGATTGAGTCGTATGTTATACACTAGATTCCAAATACAGGATACTATAAGAAAGCACAAGGATTGTGATCCCCATGACTTCATAACTACATAGGCTTCTCATGTTAGCAAACTATCCTGATATATTGCATGCAAAATCTTACAAGATAGGTTAATTTAGACATCTCTCGACCTTTATTATATTAATTTCACTCTTTTATTCTTAGTCACAGAGTGTATCACCTTTTAACTCTTGTTCTTAATCCCATATTAACTATCTTTTTTATGGCTCAAGTTATTTGATGAAGGTTAATAGCTTCAAATATCTATTTTTAATTAATTTTTCTAATCCTTACTTCTCTCTAGAAAGTGTAAATACAAGTGAGTTTCTAACATTTGTAATTGTTAAAAAGAAATCATGAAAATAAAATACCAATACATGCAAGCACACCACTGTAGAATTAACTCACACATAACCTATTACATGAATTCATCATGGTTCCCAAAACCTTATATGTGGTTTTTAGCTACTCATAACTGCAAGTACTCAAGAAGAATTCATCAATGAAAACATAATCACGAATGTACAATAAGAATAAAACTATGAAATCATAACTTGAATTAAAACTCTAGAAATAATGTTTGTGAAAATCGAAGAATATGCCTTAGAATCTCACAATATAATATTAAAAATTATGAAACAGCGTAATCTCGTACAAAGAACCCTATATGAGTATATACAGATGAAATAAATATTGTCATAAACAAAATAAAAAAATTATTTATGGACTCAGACAACAAGAAAGTACGATCATGGCTAGAACCCATGATCATCCTTAGGTGCTCATGGTTTGGCTCATGAAGTTTCATCTTCAGTAATTGGCTGGTACGACTCTCAATTGGGCTTCATATATTCAACTCACGATCATAAAATATTGTCATTTGATCATCCTTACTCCAATTATGTAAAGTCTTCTTATATGGGCTTTATGTCATGACCTGAGCCTCTAGTCGCAATAATGGTGCTTACGATCATAGGTGACCAAAAGCTAATCCATAAGCTAGCACCTATTGTGAGCATTGAATAAACTGGAAATAAAATATGTTTGCGAAAGATAAACTAATAAGTCCAAAGTCAATATAAATACTGAAAGTGTGATTCAATCACAAGTTTGTAAGAGTCTGATAACAATACTAAAAATGCAACTAATAATATTGATAAATCGACTAGCTGTCTAACTAACTGTCTGAATACTTGAAAGACTCTAAACTGACTAAGGAGTTGATGGGACAGGCCCCAAGTAAATCCAACTGACTAACTGAAAAGAAATATGGAAATAACTAAAAAACATAATAGGACCTCGATAGATTAGGACTCACCACTGCTACTGCTACTGGAGTGCTTGACTATCTAAGTATGATCAGAAAATTGAGCATCCAAACCTATAATATAAGACATCATAGCACAAAGAAGTATATGCGGTTAGTACTTTGAATGTACTAGTATATAAGATGGGGTTAGGCTGATATACATGGGTTATAGTACACATGAAATATGGAATACCCGAATAGCATGAGATAATAGAACATGAATGCATGACAATTGAATTATCTGAGAATGCAAGACCAAGCATATATACATATATTTTGGAAATAATCTATAAACTAAAATATTTAAATCTGATAACTGAATGACTAGTAATCTGTATGCTTTGGTAAGTAAATCTAAACTGAATTCTAGACTAAATATTGTACTGAGACTGTAGGAGGTATCATCTAACCTATATTCCCCAATCTGAGCTAATTGGGGTCCTACCTGTAACCCCAGTTGGAAGGGTATTAGTACCGTGCCACGGGTACTAACACTAGCTATGTGGATCTACTAAACTGGCGTCCTGAAGTACTAAAGAGTCACCCTATACTAGCAAGATTACTCATGAGATATGACTCAACCCTAAACTGGAAGGAAGACATCTCAAACCTACATTGGCTACATAGTTCTGTAACTCAGGTATTGGTACAAGGGTCAAACCCTAAACTAGCAAGAATGCCCCCAGCCCTGGGTTTGCTCAGTGTTAAATCCTACTCCCAACTGAATGACACTATTTACTAGACTGAACTAAGCTTAACTGAGCAAGCAACTGATCATAAT
This sequence comes from Capsicum annuum, assembly GCF_002878395.1. Taxonomy (NCBI): domain Eukaryota; kingdom Viridiplantae; phylum Streptophyta; class Magnoliopsida; order Solanales; family Solanaceae; genus Capsicum; species Capsicum annuum. Next base: position 34,074,307 of record NC_061116.1, read on the forward strand.
AACTAACTAAATGACAATGCTCATGGTTTATCTGAAATTATTTTGAGGATACTAAAATTATGTAAACAACTAGGTATCAGGTATTCATAACCCACCATCACTAAATGGAAATAACAATGATGACATATAAAGCTTTGAAATCCATAGTAGGGGATCATTGCTCAAAAGCTAACACTTAGACATTTCATCAAACGCATGAGAGTCATGAATATAAGCATGGTAACAGGTAAAGCATGCAAGGATAACATGATTACAAAATAAAACCATGAATTTGGAATTTCAATATTCAAAATATGTAATGGCCCATCCCATCAAGAACACTTGTAAACATAAATCAAAATCAAAATCAATAATAACTTCATGGAGATAATTCAACTTGAACATGTAAAAACTAATAATTTAAAAATAAGAAAAGGATTCTTGGACTCTATGGGTGTAAAGGGACCATGGATGAACATCACATGTATCTTAAGCTTCTTATCTTGGGGGAAAAACACTGTTCTTTATGCTTTATTGAAGGTTCTTAAATTTGAATCTTGAAACTTGGGAGATAATCTTGAGAAATAACCCTAATCTTGTTCTTGAGAGTGGAATGAGGAGTTTATGTTTAATTGATAGAAATAGAGGCAAAGTAATGCCACTTGGGGGTTAAATATTGTGGCTTGGGAGTTATGAGAGGGTAAATAACTAAAAATCACTTAAGCTAAACTTTACAGATAATTTGTGGCAGTCCTTACAGGTCTACCATATGACTCGTATGGTCTGGTTAAGAGTTAGTCTTGGACAGTGTGTGACACATCTTGACAGTGTTTCATTATATCGGCCATAACTTTTCACACTAATGTCAAATTAAGGCAAAATTTCTATCGTTGGAAAGCTAATTCAATTACCTATCTTTTGGGGGGTCTTGAACTCAAAAATTGATAGTAAAACAAAAGTTATGATCAATTAAAGATGAATATAGTTATGTACATCCCAAGAATTTAATCGCAAAGGGAGGTTTTGACTTGTTTATGAGCTAGGAGCTATTTGAGGACTTAATATATGTCAAAGTAACTTATTTATCTAAGACTACCATATATGACTCGTAAGAGTCTTTATGTCTTTAAAAAATGAGTCGTAAGTGGTCTAGTAATCAAGAGAAATATAGGGTATTACAATATCTCCCCTTTAGGAACATTCATCCTCAAATGAGACTGGCTTAGCTGAGATTACTAAGGAAACAAAGGTCGTATACTAAACATGCTTGACTTGAAACATGATTACATAACTAAAACTGAGAACGAAAGAGAGTCAATCTAAGGAAAACTATTACCTTGAGATGAATCTAAGTTTTCAAAGAAAATTTAAGGGTACTTGGTTCGCATATCTTCTTATGCTACCCAAGTAGCTCCCTCAACGTACTGATTATGCCAAAGATATTTAACTAAGGGAACTTCTTTGTTCCTCGGCCTACAAATCTGACAATCAAGGATCTAAACTGGGATTTCTTCAAAGGAAAGGCAATCCCGAACATCTATAATTTCTAAAGGAACTAAAATAGTTGGATCACCAATACACTTCTCTAAAAAATAAATATTAAACATTAGATACCCCGATGCCAAATTTGCTGGCAACTCTAGCTCATAAGTTACCTTTCTAAAATAACTTAAGATTTTGTAAGGGCCTACATATCGGGGACTAAGTTTCCCCTTCTTGACAAATCTCTTTACTTCCTTCATAGGCGAGATTTTTAAATAGACTAAGTTACCAACATCAAACTCAAGGTCTCTTCTTCGCATATCTACATAATATTTCTGACGGTTTTAGGTTGTCTTAAGTCTTTCCCTAATTAACTGAACTTCTCCATCACATATCTGAACTTCTTTCCATGAGAATATATACTGTAAACTTTCTTTATCCATGAACATATCAACATAAACCCCATAAAGATAATGTCTCCAAATTTTCAAGGCAAAAACAATAGCTACCAACTCAAGATCGTGGGTAGGATAATTATTTTCATGGGGTTTAACTTATCTAGAGGCATAGGCTATGACCTTACCTCTCTACATCAGTACATAACAAACATCAACTATGGAAGCATTACAGTAAACTATGAATCCCTCTAAACCATCTGGCAAAGTCAAGATTGAGGTTGAGGTGAGTCGAGTCTTTAACTCTTGAAAACTCTTCTCGGAAGAATCTAGACCACTAAAACTTTACTTTTTATTAGTCAATCGAGATATGGGGATGCAATAGAAGAAAACCCTTCAAAAAACTACCTGTAATAGCCAGTCAAACCTAAGAAACTCTTGATATCTAATGGAGAAATAGGTTTGGGCCAATTTCTCATTGCTTCGTACTTTTGAGGGTCAACTCTAATGCCATCACTGGAAATAATATGGCCAAGGAAAGCTACTGATCTTATCTAAAATTCACACTTAACTTGGAGAATAACTAATAAGCTCTAAGGGTCTACAACACAATTCTTTGATGGTCTGCATGATTATCTTCATTACGAGAATAGAAAAGGATACCATCAATGAAGACTATGACGAACATGTCTAAGTATTGATTGAACACTCTATTCATCAAGTCCATAAAAGCTGCAGGGGCATTTGTTAGTCCAAAACACATAACATGAAATTTGAAGTGACCATACTAAGTTCTAAAGGCTGTCTTTGGAATGTCACATTCTCTGACTCTAAGTTGATGATAGCCAGATTTGAGGTCTATCTTAGAGAAATAATTGGCACCCTAAAGTTGATTGAACAAGTCATCAATCCTGGGGAGTGGATACTTATTCTTGATTGTGACTTTGCTCAACTGATCGTAATCGATGCACATTCTAAGAGAACTATGTTTCTTACGCACAAAAAGGACTGGAGCACCCCATGGGGAAACACTAGGACTGATGAATCCCTTGTATAAGAGATCTTTCAACTATTCTTTCAACTTCCTAAGCTTAGCTAAAGACATTCTATAGGGCAGACTAGAGATAGGCTGGGTAACTAGAAGGAGATCTATTCTAAAGTTAATTTCCCATTCTAGAGAAGCTCTGGTAAGATATTTAGGTAGAACATTTAGAAATTCCTTTACTACTAAAGCTAAGTCGAGACTTGGAGTCTCAGAACTAGATTCTTTGAATCAAAAAAGATGGTAAAAACACCCCTTAGATATCATTTTTCTTGCCTTAAGATAAAAAATAATTTTATCGCTAAGAACCGAAGTACTACCCCTCTATTCAATGACTGGTTCATTGGGAAACTTAAACAGAATGACCCTATTTCTATAGTCAACTGAAGCATTGCATGAGTGGAGCCAATCCATGCTGAGAATGACATCAAAATTAGTCATCTCTAACTTCACAAGATCAACTAAGGTGATTTTCTGGGATACTATAATTGGGCAGTTTTTGTATACCTATCAGGTTATAATAGATATACCTACTGGGGTAGACACTAAGAAAGTTTTTGTGAAAGATTTTGTACTGACACCAAAATTGACTGCTATACAGAGGGTTACAAAAGAAAGTGAAGCCCCGGGATCTAACAAAGCATAAACATGAAGATGAAAGACCTATAACGCACCTATAACCATATCAGGAGAAATTTCCTGATCCTGTCGGGTCCAGAGGGCATATAGCCTATTATGACATTTCCCACTAATTACACTGGACACATCACCCTGCTGAGTCAGGCAACCAACCAAAACTGGAGGACGACTATGCTGACTTTTCTGACCAACCATAGTACATTCTCTAACTCTGTTGCCTGGATTGACAAATCCAAAATACATATCACTGCCAGCCCTACACATACCCTAATGATTCTTACTGCATTTTTGGTAAAGTGGATTAGTACGACCACTGTTCATACTACCCTGGGACTTGTATCCTTGCGCCTAATCCCGGCTATCATTCCTGAATTTTGGCACTGGCGCACCAGCTGAAGATAGAGCTGGGGCTTAAAAAAATCTAATGAAACTAAGAACGGTTACCACCCTCTGACCTCAGTTAAGAAAATTTAAAGTTAGTTGTTCTGGCCATCTTATTTTCTCTCTTTCTCCTTAAGCTTCTATTTCTCAATTTGTTGAGAATGAACCATAAGCCTAGATAGGTCCATATCCTTAATCAGCATAGTAGTGCTACACTCCTTGACCACACTATCAACTACACTAAAAAAAACTTACTCATTCTAGACCTATTATTAGGCACTATCAAAGGAGTATACCATGCCAACTAGGTAAACTTAAGCGAATATTCCTTCACACTCATATTACCATGATTTAAATTAATAAACTCCAGCACCTTAGATTTCCTTAATTCTAATGAAAAGAACCTGTCTAAGAAGGTCTGGAAAACTCCTCCCGCTCAATAGGCCCTGCCTCGACACCCCTACTCTCATTCCACTGCTTATACCATGTATGAACTATATCTTGCAACTGGTAACCATCCAACTCTACACTTTCACTCGACTTGACACCCATGATATCATTAACCTTATGAAACTTATCAAGAAACTCCTGTTTATCCTTCTCAGACTTGGATCCCAAAAACTAAGGGGGATTCATTCGGGTAAAATCTCGAATCCTAACTGCAACTGTATTTTTCACTACGTTAGTTAGGGTAATATCCTACTGGTCATTCTGAGAATCTACTAAGTGAACTAAGGTAGTGAATAAATCTCTAAACTTAGCATGAGAGATGTGCTCATTCAGGGGATCTTCCTAAATAAGTGGAGGGGCAGGCTGATTTCCATTATTTCTCTTGGGAGGCATTGTTTGTAAGCGAAAAGAAGAATGAGTCAGAAAGAGTATTTTAAATATAAATTATGATCATTCGCACAACATAATTACTTAAAGAAGGGAAACTTTTCCAAAAATGTCTTGTATCCTCTTGTCTATAAATGTGTCGCGCTTCACACCCATGCACAAGACTCTGCTCAATGTAGCTTTCAGACTACCTAGGATACTGTAAAACATTAGGCTCTAATACAAAATTTTTTCATGCATCGAGGCTACCCCTTAGTCACAATAATGGTTCTTACATTCAAAGGTAACACAAGCTAATCCATGAGCTGGTACCTGCTTTGAGAACTGAAGACACTGGAAATAAAACATATACATGGAAGATAAACTAATAAGGCCAAATTCAATCTAAATACTGAAAGTGTGATTCAATCACAAGTCTATAAGCATCTGATAACAATACTGAAAATGCAACTGATAATACTGATATACCAACTAGTTATCTAACTGACTGTCTGAATGTCTAAAAGCCTCTAAACTGACTGAGGAGTTGATAGGACAGGCCCCAACTAACTAACTGAAAAGAAATGTGAAAATAACTAAATAAACATAATATTTTCTTGATAGATAAGGACTCGCCACTATTGCTACTATATAAGTACTGGACTATCTAAGTATGGTTGGGAAACTGAGAATTTGAACATATGATATAAGACATTATAGTGAAAAGAAGAGTATGCGGTCAATACTTTGAATGTACTGGTATATGATATGGGGTTAGGCTATTATACTTGGGTTACTGTATGCATGAAATATGTAATAACTAAATAGCATGACATAACAAAACATAAATGCATGACAATTGAAATATCTGAGAATGCAAGACCAAGCATATATATGCATTTCCAAAATAATCTGTAAACTATAATACTGAAATCTGTTAACTGAATGATTGGTAATCTATATATTTTGGTCAATCAAATCTGAACTAAATTCGGGACTGAGTACTAAACTAAGACTATGGGAGGTATCATCTAACTAACATGCCTCAATCTAAGCTAATTGGGATCCTACCTATAACCCCAGTTGGAATGTCAGTACCATACCACGAGTACTAACACTGGCTAAGTGGATCCACTAAAACTGTCATCCCGAAGGACTAAAGAGTAACCCTATACAGGCAGGATAACTCATGAGATATGTGTTAACCCAAAACTAGAAGGAAGACATCTCAAAACCTACGCTGCCTATGTAGTTCTATAACTTAGGGAATGCAACTAAGGGTTAAACCCTAAACTGGCTGGAATGACCCCATCCCTGAGTTTTCTTGGTGCTAAATCCTACTCTCAACTGAATAACACTATTTACTAGACCGAACTAAGCTTAACTGAGCAAACAATAGATCATATCAACTAACTGAGTTTATCTAAAATCATTCTAAAGATACTAAAATTATGTAAACAACTAAGTATCAAGTATTTATAACCCACTAGCACTGAATGGAAACAACAATGATGGCATATAAAGCTATAAAATCCATAGTTGGGGATTATTTCTCAAAACCCAACACTTAGAAATTTTATCAAACACATGAAAGTCATAAATTTAAGCATGGTAATGGGTAAAGCATGCAAGGATAACATGATTACAATACTAAAACTATGAATTTGAGATTTCAATATTCAAAACATGTAACGGCAACTCCCATTGAAACACTTGTAAACATAGCTCAAAATCAAAATCAATAATAACATCATAGAGATAATTCAACTTAAATATGTAAAAACTCATAATTTAAAAATAAAAAGGGATTTTTGGACCCCATGGGTGAAAAGGGTCCATGGATGAACATCACACATACCTTAAGCTTCTTATCTTGAGGGGGAACTACTATTCCTGATGCTTTATTAAAAGGTTCTTTAATTTTAATCTTGAAACTTGGGAGATGATCTAGAGAAGAAACCTTAATCTTGTTCTTGAGAGTGAAATGAGGAGTTTATGTTATTTAATTGATGGAAATAGAGGAAAAGTAATGCCCCTTAGGGGTTAAATATCATGGATTGGGAGTTATAAGAGGGTAAAAGACTAAAAAGCCCTTAAACTAAAATTTAAAGACAACTCTTGGTAGTCCTTATGGGTCTACCATACAAGACTTGGAAACCTATATGCTGGACAGTGTATGACACAGCTTGACAGTGTTTCAGTATATTGGTCATAACTTTTAACTCCGATGTTAGAGTAAGGCAAAATTAGTATCATTGGAAAGATAATTAAATTATGTATATTTATGCGGGTATTGAGCTCAAAAATTGTTAGTAAACCACAATTTATGATCATTTAAAGATGACTATAGTTATGTAAAACCCAAGAATTTGATCGCTGAGGGAGGTTTTGAATTTTTCATGAGTTAGGAGCTATTTGAGGACTTAATATATGTCCAATTAACTTATTAAGCCATCAAAACTTAAGGCTTGATTCTTGGATTGACTATTGGTCAGGGTACGGTTCACATCTTATGACTCGTACCTTAGCATACGCCTAGTATCCATGACTTATATATTTGACAGAACCTCAAGGAGTCTACTCTGATTTCCTAATGACTTCAATTCATATGACTCGTACCCCTCTTAATGATTCTCAGGGGTAAATTTGTACCAGGAACAAAATGTTAACTCAAACCCACTATCTTGGATACGACTACCATATATGACTTGTAAAAGTCTTTTTAACTTTATAAAATGAGTCATAAGCAGTCCAGAAATTAAGATAAATATGAGGTATTATATTTTATTTATATAAAATCAAGGTTTGGTAATATGATCATTATGCGATCACGAAAAGCTTACGTCTTGTGAGTGCATACTTAGCTCCAACAACTTTATTTTACAGGTCTTCTTTCTATCACCAAATAGGATAATAGTACATTCATAGTATATTCATGGGTGGTCTTCGCTTGATAAACTCATGGTGACCCCTTCTCTAATTCATTCCACGATAGACTTTGTACGACTGTTGTCAAATCCAACGGTTGTAATTTCTCGTATCTGATCCTCTAAAGTCTAATTTTAAAGTACTTTCCTCTTTCTAGCCTATTTATACTTTAATCATGAAAACCCCATCATATCCATAGAAACACATCCTTGTACTTGCAAATATTCATCATTTTAAGTATCTCAGGGGTGTACCATAATCGGGTATTTTTGTTGTCATGTTTTTCTCACTTGGCGGCATTGTCTTAGTTAGAACAAGCATGTTTAGGAATCTTTATTTTATTTATTTTTTGTTATATTTTATTTTTTGTGTGACTTAAAGAAAAATGAGAAAACTTGGTCTAGTCAAAACTAAAAGAAGCATGCAAATTTGTCTAGAATAATTTGAACGATACCCCCCCAAAAAAAATGTGTGTGCTATGTTGTGTGCTTACTTGAACTGTAACCAATGTTTGGATATTGACATGACATTAGGATTGTGAATGTGATATTCTAGCATAATTTGTATGAACCATATAGGTAGTAACTATACATTGCCTGAGATTAGTAAGTGTAAGGTTTTGCCTAATTGATGTATATATGCGATCTAGAACTTGCCTGGTTAGTCTTGGCCAAGTCATAGGATACAGGTTAGAAAAGGAACACAGGTTGTTCTTGAGATAATCTTAAAGCCTAACAATCCTACCAAATAAATAAAATATCCCTTAAACTTGAATTTGATCTTAAATCGACCTTTTTCTTTGAAACTAGCCTATTCACCTTCCTGATTCTTACAATAAACCTGCTTCGGACCTAGTCCTTCCTTGGATACTATACACCATAAATCAAGTAAATTCAAAAAGTTAAGAGTGGATATCGTAGGGGTGTGTAAGAGATTGGGTATGCCAAAAATGTTAGTAGAAAAGGAAAGGAATTTAGGTGAGGTATAAAAAATGAAAAGAAAAAAAGAATTCTTGAAAATAAAACGTTACTTAAGGCCTGAAAGATTAAAAAGGTTGAAAAGGGAAAAGAATAAAAGAAAGTAGGATAGTGGATCCAAATGTGTTATGGTGCCAAAGAGGATTGAGTCACATCATTCATATGTACTATAACCATACTCAGGCCTACATTACAATCTAATGAAATTCCTATAATGATTATAATTTGACTTTCTGAAAGCTAAGCGGTAGAAAATAAGGGAAAGACTATGGTATCAAACATGCTCATCCTGACTTCTTTGTGAGAGTGAGAGATTTAATTCAATCCTAGTATTTGATATTCATTGCATATTTTGAGTGTTGGGACTTTTTTATCGAGTTTTCCATTGATAATGTGCTGCCATCGATACCTTTGTGTTATAATGATTGGTGTGTACATACACTGCATTGGTTGAATTTTTAGGTTATTCGAGGGTGTTGAACTGAACTTGGTTAAATATGTGCTGAAACTAATCTTGAAAAACCTTGACTATCATAGTGATCTCAATATTCTCTTGGTTAAGCGTCGTGATAGTATAATTACTTTTAGTTCGTTTGAGGATATGTAAATATTCTAAGTTTAGTGTGTTTGTTTATTGTAATTTTGTGTTTGTTTTTTGTGATTTTATGAAAATTTTGATGCCTAAATCAAGAAAACTATGCTAATTCAAAGTCTTATTTAAATGGATATGATGTGGCTTTTGTAGTTTTGCGGTAAAACAAGGTTCAAAAGTGAAAGAAGGAAGAAGATGAGGAATTTGCATAAGTGTTGATAATGCACACTGGGCTATGATTCGTTAGGTGATAATATGACTCATAGTCTTAGACATTGTCAATCTATAAAATGTTTGGACTTTGATAATTGGAGTGTTAGATGACCACGAGCACAACCTATGACTCGTTGGGTTACATTATAAGTTGTAGGGAATAATTTTCTTGAGAGAACATGCCAAAGTCCTGAATATGCGCAAGATAGTTAAGTGGTGACGAGGGAAAGGTACATATCATGGAGACATGTAATGCCCCGAGAGTACACCCTAGGTGCCATACCGTGCTTATGGTCTCAAGAGACCACAAGTTAACCCATGACCTTGTACCTACTGTGAGCACTGGGTAAAACTGATAACAAAAGATCATTTGCAGAATTTAACTGAAGAATTCCATAAGGTTTTAAATCATAGTGCTGATAATGTCTATAAAACAATACTGATAAAACTGATAAAATAGCTAACAATGACAACTAAAAATTGAAGACTAACTAATTGTCTATACTAGTCTAAAAAGCCTCTATGGACTGACTATGGAGTTGATGGGACAAGCCTCCAACTAACTCCGACAGAATGGAAAAATACTGAAACTAGTGAAATAAACTTAGTAAATAAACCATGTCCTTAATGTATGAGGACTCACCACTGCTATAGCTGATAATCTGGTATGTCTATGCATGATCAGGGAACTGAGCATCCTAACTTATGATATTAAACATCATAGTGCAAGAAACGATTATGTGATCAGTACTTTGAATGTACTAATTTGCTAAATGAAGTTAGGCTGATATGCATGATTTCATGTGCGAAAGTAATAACTAACTGAATGAATAGCATAAAGTACTAAATAAAATGCATGAAATATATAAAGACTAAGAATGCATGACCAAGAATAAAACATGTACTGAATATAATCTATAAGCTGAAATACTAAATACTGATAAATGAATGACTTATACCTGTATGCTATGGTCAAGCAAAACTGAAACTGAATTACTGAGCTGATTACTGCATTGAGACTGTGGGAGTTATCATCTAAATAACATGCACCAGTGAGAGAGTTGCGGTCCAACTTGTGTTCCCAGTTTGAAGGGTGTTAGTACCGTGCCGCGGGTACTAACATTCGTTGTGTGGATCTACTAATGTGCAGTCTAGAAGGACTAAGGGTGTCAAGGCTAAACTGATGGGTAACCCCTGAGAGGTAGTCAAGCCTGAACTGACAGGTGACTCCTCATATCCTACACAGGATACGTAGTTCTAGAGAACAAGAACTGATACTAAGGACTCTGCCTAACTGACGGGGAAGCCACCATCACTGCACTCATTTGGTGCTAAATCCTACTCCCAACTGAACTAAATCAGGATACTAAAACTGTTCTAAGTTTAACTGATTATGATAACTGACTGAACTGATAATGCTCATAACATATCTGAAACCATTATAAAGATACTAAGACTAAGTAAACAGCTAAGTTTTTGGGTATTCATAACCCCTAGAACTCGATAGCAATAATATCAAAATAGTACTAAAACTTTGAGGACATAATGTGAAACATTAATTCAAAATGCATTTTGTAGGTATTTCATCAAACACTTGACATTCGTAGTTTAAGTTAAGCATGGAAATAGCATCAACGTCAACCTCATTAATTATGATTTAATCAGTGAACAACACCATTCAAACATGTGGGGTTTAACAACAATAACATTTTCATGTAAACATGGTATAGAATAAAAATTCATGGGGATTCATGGTTAAAAATCATAATAACTATTAAAAATCATAACTTTGAATTTAAAATTAGATTCTTGGACTCCATGGGTGAAAAGGACCCATGGATGAACATCTAACATACCTTTACTGAGGAATTCATGAAGGTTCTTGATGGTTTTCTTAAAACTTAAGCTTGAATCTTGAAGGGATAGGGTTGGTTCTTGAGAGATGATTAATTTCTTAAAGAGAAATTGTCAGTAATGGGGCACATAAATCCCCTTTAGGGTTTTGATTTTGTGTTTTAGATGGATTTGGGGCCATGGGAAAAACCCAAACTATCCTTGGAAATTTAAAATATAGAATGGGAAATCTTGATTTTACACTCCGACGTGATGCGGTGCCATCGTGTTATGCTACTGGGAAAAGGACGATCTCGATTTTGCACCTTAGTGCGACGCGGCGCCATTGCGGTGCTTCACTTGAAACTGACGAATGCAATTTTGCACCTTGGCGCGAAGTAGGGCCTGTTCCACCATGATTTTTGGTACGATATTGGCCAATCATGGTAACATACTAGAAAAGGAAGAACATGATTTTGGGAATCACCGCGATGCGGCATAATCTCGGTGAACTATTGCCTCACACTAAAAGTGTCATAACTTCTCACTCGGGTATCGAATTTAGACAAAATTGGTATCGTTGGAAAGATGACTCTATTATCTACAATTTGTGGGACTTGAATTGTAAAATTATTAGTAGAGAAAAATATATGCACGTTTGAATTTGACTATAGCAACATCCTTCTCTAGAACTCAATCGATAAGGGATATTTTGATTTGTCTAATAGTTAGGTGTTATTTGAGGCCTTAATACACATCAAAATCTCTCATAAAAGAATCAAAGCACTATAATTCATTTATCATGAGCTCGAAGCACATATCTAATATTGGTTTGGATTCTCAGGGTATTACAATATCTCCCCCTTGGAAATATTCGTCCTCGAATGAGATTGGATACACTGAAAACACTAAGGAATTGAGATTACATTCTTAATAGACGTGATAAAAACGTGATTACATGACTGATTCTGAAACATGGCACATGACTAAACTAGTTTTGTGAATGCATGAATGACATAAGAATGATATGCAGCTAAAACTGAGCATGGAAAAAAAATTATAGGAAGATTGTCACCTTAAGTTGAGTCAGAGTTTGCGGTGAAAAGATAAGCGTACTTGGTCCACATATCTTCTTCTGCTTCCCAAGTGGCTCCCTCAACAAACTTATTCCACCAAAAAACCTTGACTAGGGGAATTTATTTGTTCCTTAGGCTACGAATCTGGTGATCAAGGATCTCAACTGGAATTTCTTCGTAAGAAAGGTTGTTCTGAACATCTACGCTTTCTAAAGGGACAACTACAGATGGGTCACCAATACAGTTCCTCAACAAAGAGATATGGAATACTAGATGAACAGATGCTAAGTCTGCAAGCAACTCAAGCTCATACGCCACCTTTCCAAAATGGTTTAGAATTCTGCAAGGGTCAACTTGTCGGGGACTGAGCTTCCCCTTTTTACCAAACCTCTTTACCCCTTTCATGGGAGAGATCTTTAGAATTACAAAATCACCAATCTCAAACTCAAGATCCTTTCTCCTCACATTTGCATAAGATTTCTGTCGGCATTGTCTTTCCCTAAGTCTTTCCCAGATTAGCTGAACTTTCTCTAAAGAATCAACCACCAAATTAGGCCCTATCAAAGTGGTTTCTCCTATCTCAAACAAACCAATAGGAGATCTATATATCCTTCCATATAGTGCCTCAAAGGGAGCCATCAAAATACTATAATGATAGTTGTTATTATATGCGAATTCAATTAAAGGCAAGTGGTTATCCCAACTGCTCTTAAAGTCAATAACACACGCTCTTAATATATCCTCAAGGCTCTGAATGTTCCTCTCTACCTGACTATCTGTTTGAGGGTGGAAGGTTGTACTGAGGTGAACTTGAGTACCAAGATCCTTCAAAAAAGCTTTCCAAAAATGAGAGGTAAACTGAGTACCTCTATCTGGGATGATAGCTAGTAGAATACCGTGCAACCTAACCAACTCTCTAATATAGAGCTTAGAATGGTCCTCGGGTGAGTAAGAAGTATGGACTAGTAAGAAATGGTCAAATCTATTCATCATGTCCACAATGACCCAAATTGAATTATGCTGACGACGAGTATGAGGCAAACCTGTCACAAAATCCATGTTCACTTCCTCCCACTTCCAAGTGGAAATACTGAACTCCAGCATAGACCCACTAGACTTTTGATGTTTAATCTTAACTTATTGACAAGTGGAGCACTTAGCTACAAACTCTACAATATCCCTCTTCTTCCCACTTTACCAATAGACTTCCTGCATATTATGGTACATCTTTGTGGCCCCTAGATAAATTGAGTAACGTGCACCATGCGCTTTTGCAAGAATTTGCTGTCTCAAATCATCAACACATGGCATACAATGTCTACCCTGGAAACGCAACAGACCATCTCCCCCTTGGGAGAAAACCTCTACTTTCTGGTCTTTGACTGACTCCTTCAACTTAACTAGACTGGGATCCCTATCTTGCTTTTCTTTTACTTCAGCAACCAAAGAAGATTCTAAACTATTTTGAACCCACACATTACCCTCATCTGAATCAACAAAATGAACACCTAATCTAGAAAGATGATGAACTTCCCTAACTAACGTTTTCTTATTATCCTCAACATGTGCAATAATACCCATAGACAATCTACTTAGGGTATTTGCCACTACATTGGCCTTGCCCGGGTGGTACAAAACACTCATATTATAATCTTTTAACAATTCTAACCATCTCCTCTGATGAATATTGAAATCCTTCTACAAAAATGCATACTGCAAGTTTTTGTGATTCGTGAACATATCAACATGCACCCTATACAATAGTGCCTCTAAATTTTTAAGGCAAAAATAACAGCTTCTAACTCAAGATCATGGGTAGGCTAATTCTTTTATGGGGCTTAAGTTTTCTAGAGGCATAGGCCACAACCTTACCCTTCTGCATTAAAACATACCCCAAACCAACTCTTGAAGCATCACAGTACACAATAAACCCATCTAAACTATCTGGTAACGTTAAAACTGGGGTTGTGGTGAGTCGAGTCTTTAACTTCTAAAAACTTTTCTCATAAGAATCTGACCACTGAAACTTAGCTTTCTTTTGAGTCAATCTGGGCATGGGGGTGCAATAGATGAAAACCTTTCAATAAACCGCCAGTAATAGCTAGCTAAACCCAAGAAACTCCTGATATCTGATGGAGAGATGGGTCTAGGCTAATTTCTCACACTTTGGTCTCTTGAGGATCAACTCTAATGCCATCACCGAAAATAATATTTCCATGGAAATCTATTGATCTTAGCAAAAATAAGCAGTTATTAAATTTAGCAAATAACTGATAGGCCCTAAGAGTCTGCAATACTATTCTGAGGTGGTTTTCATGATCACTTTCATTACGGGAGTAGACAAGAATATCATCAATGAAGACTATGATGAACATGTTCAAGTACTTCTTGAACACTCAATTCATCAAGTTCTTAAAGGCTTATGGGGAATTTATGAGACCAAAGGACATGACTATAAACTCGAAGTGACCATACCAGGTTCTGAAAGCTATTTTTTGAGCGTCACATTCTCAGACTCTAAGATGATAATAGCTGGATAGGAGGTTTATCATGGAGAAATAACTAGCACCCTGAAGTTGGTCGAACAAGTCATCAATTTTAGGAAGTGGATATTTATTCTTGATTGTGACTTTGTTCAACTAACGATAGTCAATACACATTCTAAGAGAACCACCTTTTTATACACGAACAGAATAGATGCGCCCCATGGGGAAATGTTGAGCCTGATAAATCCCTTATCTAGGAACTTTTTCAACTATTCTTTAAACTCTTTGAGTTTAGTTGGAGCCATTCTGTATGGTGGAATAGATATAGGATAGGTTTCTGCAAAAAGGTCTATTCAGAAGTCAATTTTCTTTTCGGGAGAAATTCTGAGAAGATCTTCAGGGACTATGTAAAACCCCATAAAATCTTAAGATTAACTCAGTCTCCCATCCTTGAGTCAGTTCCAGTAGTGAATGAATATTCAGATGTGTTTCTAGAAGATCTTCCTGGAGTTTCTCCTTAAAGGAAAATTGACTTTGGAATAGACCTTCTTCCAGATACTCAGCCCATATCTATTCTTCCATACAGAATGGCACCGGCAGAACTCAGAGAATTAAAAAAATAGTTGAAAGATCTCTTAGACAAGGGATTCATCTGACCTAGTGTGTCCCCATATGATGCACCAATTCAATTCGTAAGTAAGAAAGATGATTCTCTCAGAATGTGTATTGACTACCATCATCTCATAAGGTCGCTGTGAAAAATAATTATCCATTTCCTAGAATCGATGACTTGTTTTACCAACTTTAGGGTTCCAATTATTCCTCTAAGATAGACCTCAGATCAGGCCATCATCAGCTCAGAGCTAGAGAATGTGACATTCCGAAGATAGCCTTTATAACTCGGTATGGTCATTTTGAATTCTTAGTCATGTCCTTTGGTCTTACCAATACACCAGCAGCCTTTATATGCTTAATGAACCGTGTCTTCAAGCAGTACTTGGACATGTTCATCATAGTCTTCATAGGTAACATCTTTTTCTATTACCGCAGTGAGCATGATCATGCAGACCGTCTCAAAATAGTATTGCAGGCTCTCAAAAATCTACAGTTATTCACCAAATTTAGTAAGTGTGAATTTTGGCTAAGGTCAGTGTCATTCCTTAGTCCTATCATTTCCGGTGATGGCATTAGAGTTGATCCTTAAAAGACCAAAGTAGTGAGAAACTGGCCCAGACCTATCTCTCTATTAGATATCAAGATTTTCTTAGGTTTGGCTAGCTATTAAGATGGTTTGTTGAGGGATTTTCATTTATTACATCCCCTATGTCCAAATTCACTCAGAATAAAGTTAAGTTTTAGTGGTTATATTCATACGAGAAGAGTTTTCAAGAGTTAAAGACTCGGCTCACCTCAGCCCCAGTTTTGACTCTTTTAAATAGTTCAGATAGGTTTGTCATATACTGTGATGTATCTAGAGTAGGTTTGGGTTGTGTCCTCATGCAACATAGTAAGGTTATAGCCTATGCATCCAAATAACTTAAGTCCCATGAGAAGAACTATCCGACTGATGATCTTGAGTTAGCAGCTGTAGTTTTTGCCTTAAAAATTTGAAGGCACTACTTGTACGGGGTGCATGTAGATGTGTTCAAAGATCACAAAAGACTTTAGTATGTATTCTCTTAGAAATACATTAACCTCCATCAGAGAAGGTGGTTAGAGCTCTTGAAATATTGCGGCATGAGTGTCCTTTATCATTCGAGCAAGGCTAATGTAGTGGCTGGTGCTCTAAATAGACTGTCTATGGGTAGTGTTGCTCATGTTGAGGACAATAAGAAGAAGTTATCTCAGGAAGTTCGTCAGCTTTCCCAACTAGGTATCCTCTTAGTCAATTCAGCATAAGGTAGTATGTAGATTTAGAATAGCTCAGAATCATCTCTAGTTTTCGAGGTAAAGAAAATTCAATATAGAGATCCTAGTATAGTTAAGTTGAAAGCGTCAGTCAGAGATCAAAAAGTAGAGGTTTTCTCCCAAGGAGAGATGGTGTGTTGCATTGTCAAGGTTTTCTGTGTGTTCCAGGTATAGATGACTTGAATTAACGAATACTTGCAGAAGCGCATGGTATGCATTACTCTATTAAACCAAGGACCCCAAAGATATACAGTGACTAGCGGGAGATCTATTGGTGGAGTGGAATGAACAAAGGCATTGCAGAGTTTGTGGCTAAGGGCTTAATATATCAGTAGGTTAAGGTCGAGCATCATAAGCCTAGTGGATCCATGCAGGAGTTCAGTATTCCTATATGGAAGTGGGAAAAAGTGAACATGGACTTTGTGATGGGTTTTCTTCATACTCATCATTAGCTTGATTCGGTTTAGGTAATTGTAGATAGGATGACCAAATTAACTTATTTCCTTCCAGTCTATACGTCTTATTCAGCTGAGAATTATACCAAACTCTATATCAAGGAGTTTGTTAGATTAAACAGCATACCATTGTCTATTATCTCATATAGAGGTACCTAGTTCAACTCTTATTTTTGGAAAGCATTCTAAAAATGTCTTGGTACCTAAGTCTACCTCAGTAAAGCCTTCCATCCTCAGAAATATGGTCAAGTAGAAAGGACCATTCCGACCTTGGAAAATATGTTGAGGGCATGTGAAATTGACTTTAAAGGTAGTTAGGATGACCACTGGCCTTTCATTGAGTTTTCATACAACAATAGCATTCATTTCAGTATTCAGATGGCTCCATTTGAATCTCTCTACAGTAGGAGATGTAGATCTCCAATCAGTTGGTTCGAAGTCGGTGAGGCCGCGGTAGTAAGGCCAGACTTGGTATTTGATACCTTAGAAAAAGTTCAGTTGATCAGGGAGAGGCTTAAGATAGCTCAGAGCTGATAGAAGTCGTAGCCAGATGTGCAAGAAAGGATCTCGAGTTCGATATTGGTGACTATGTGTACTAAAAAATCTCTCTCATGAAGGGAGTGAAGAGTTGCGGCAATAAGGAAAATCTCAGTCCCCGATATGTCGATCCCTTCAAAGTACTCAGTCGTTTTGGCAAAGTAGCTTATGAGCTTGAATTACCTTCAGATCTAGCCTTAGGGCACCCAGTATTCCATGTCTCTTTGCTAAAGAAGTACATAGGTGACCCAGCAGTTGTAGTCCCTATAGAGGGCATAGATATTCAGAACAACCTCTCTTATAAAGAGATTCCAGTCAAAAATCTTGACTATCAGATTCGTAGACTGAGGAACAAAGAAGTCCCTTTAGACAAAGTTCTTTGGAGAAATTAGTCCGTTGAGGGAACTACTTGGGGAGAAAAGAAAGATATGCAGACCAAGTACCCCACCTCTTCTTCGAAAACTCAGACTCAGCCCAAGGTAATAGCTTTCCTTAAGTTTATTCAGTTTCATGTTCATATTTCAATTATAAACTTAGTATCAAATACCATTGCATGTTCAGTCATATGCATTCATTTGTCAGTTCAGTCATATGCATTCATTTGTCAGTTCAGTCATGCGTTCATGCATCAGATATGATTCTCATTATGAGAAACACAACTTATCCATCCATTGCATCGCGATGAGAGCAATTTTGGCAATTGTCCCATTCCAGTAGCTCACTACGATTAGGCTGTGTCATGGTGAACATAGCAATATCCACTCCACCACATGCAGTGATGCTTTAGTTTGCATTCCAGCTATAGGATTTTAAATACCAGGGCATTTTAGACTTTTTCCATGAGCTATATCAGCCTCAAACACGAAATTAATCCCTAGATGACCTAAATATCTCATTATTCTCTCAATTTTCCCCAAAGTTCATCATTCTCTCTCAAAAGCAAGGAACCCTAGTTTCAAAATTCAAGAAAAAGCTCAAGAATTTCTCCAAGAACTTTAAGGATCCAGGTTCTAAGGTATGTTTGGTGTTGATTCATGGGTCCCTTTCACCCATTAAGCTCAAGAATCCCCTTTCAATACAAAGATTAAGCATTTATGAATTTTTATGATTTAATTGAATTGAAATTCATGTTCATGTTGTTGTCGGGTTTTTGATTCATGTTTTAAACTATAAATTTCAAGAATTTGATCCTAGTATTTGAGGATTTGCATAATGTTCATGATAAACTGATGTTGGGCGTATTTATACGTCTAAGCACCATAACTTACCCATGTTTTAGCTAAGTTTTGAGGATAAAATATATAATTCTTGCACTTTTAGTCTATTTTTAGTTAAGTGAGCTGACCTATGTGATTAGCATGCTTTTCAGGTACTAATGAGGAATATTTCAGCACTTTGGGGACCTGTGGACAGCAAAGGAAAACTTCACATAAAAAGGAAAGCAGCTCTTGAACTGAATGTGA